>NW_017300059.1:4260-105735 GCF_001594075.2 Trachymyrmex cornetzi | reverse complement strand
ATATATTTATTTATTTTCATTATACTTTTAAAATATTTTAATATATACATTATTTATGATTACGTCATTCTTAAAAAGTGACGTCACTATCATTGTTGAAAAATATAATTATATCATTTTAAACAGAAAACGAAGAGATATAAAAGATATTAGATAAAAAGATGTAACTAAAAGAAATTTAATTTTTATATGGATACTTGAAGTGAAAGGAAGAAAAAAGAAAAAGAGGATCAATTCTTTTTTTTCCTTTTTATTTTTATCTTTCGAAATTGTTTTAAAAAATTAAAAAATTCAATTAGAGAAACGCACTTCTTTCTAACTTCATTTGCGATTTTTGACCTTCACGTCGACAGATGGAACTTTTATACTAAAGTACTCTGTGGAATAAAGTAAAGCATAGAGTCGAGAGAGCAATGAAGAATAAAGCGGTAGCATGATACACCACGATAAAGACCTGACAAGAGAAGAGAGGGCCATCGGTTAATCCGCAAGACTGCCGACCGCAGAAGATGAATGTTCGATGCGCAAACCACCTGCTTTGACGGCAAGCGTTAAATCCGTAAAACCCCACTGAATATTCGGCGAATCCGTGAAATGCCCGCAGTGCTCGGTTGGGGCGATCAGAACAATTGGCAGGCCGCCAAATGAAATGTATATCCGGCATAACCCTCTCTATATCTGCACACGGGTTTTTGACGTGGTTTCTTAAATCTTTGTCGTAACACGAGAATATGTGAAGATCGTTTATTGCATATCAGCGACACTTATCTTTATATACCTACTGCACGCCATAAATATTCTAACACAATCTGCATATATGCAATGTTTACAATTAGTACAAAATTACAATTAGTATATTATTGTTTTCAGAGACAGCAATATTCCTTACACAATATTTATATCCGAGAAAACCTATGAAAAAAAATTTTCCTATAACGCTGCCTCGCAAAGTTGATTTCTTGAGAAATTAATTTAAATGAGCATGTTGCACTTATCTTTATCTGATTAAATAAAATAATATATGTTAATACAAATAGAAGATATACAAGTAATGAATTTGCGTAAACGAAATCGTAAAAATAATATAATTGTATACTTATCGTTATTCTTTATTTTTCTCTTTTTTATTTAGTGATAACAACTAATAGTCTTTGATTCTTGGATTTAAAATTAACTTTAAAAGAAGAACGATTGAGAAAGATATTATAGTTCTTGTATTATTTTGAAACTCATACTATTCCGAGTCTTTATTATAGTCAGTAAAGAATATTAGTCATTGCAGCATACAAATTTTTTTAAATATTTTAATAAATTAAATCATACTCTTATCAAATTATTTTATATGTTATAAATATGTTAATAATATAAGCAAATACCTCGTAAAATATTTGCTTATTTCATAAATTTTGACTTATTCGAAATATGTTAGAAAGACCTTTCTTGTCTCGCATCAGAATTTGATTTTATAAATTTCGATTTCGCACAGATCCAAATTTAGTTCAACCTAACGTAGCAGGTCTCGAGAAAATTTGTCGGAATTGCATAAGTCAATGACAGATGTGATCGTGCTAATCCACCATTATCGTTAGCAATGATCAGTTCGATCCTGAATACGGCCCTTTGTATTCGCAAAGCTTAGGGATGGACGTTAGAATCGGGCTCAATGCTTTTTCAGTAATCGTATGAGTCACGGAGTCGACGTGATCTCACTATGAATAAGATGAAAAGTCATCCATTAGATATTCACTCCATATTTATATTTTGAATTATTTTATTATAGTTTGTATACAAATTAAAAAATGCAGCCTCTTTATCTGTATTTGAGAAATAATCACCTAAAAAGTCAAATAAATCTTTTAAATAAACCAACGTTTTTAGTTGGATCTTGAAATTTTTTTCGAAAGTCTTTTTGTGATAATTCTTTGTTTCAATAAACATTTTATATTGAATAAATTAGCTTAAATGTTTATAATATACAAGGTTAAATTAATTACATTAATAAACTCTTAAAAATGTCTCACTACGGATTAATTTTTGTAACAAAATAGATCTAAGTAATTTCTATCCTTTTTTTTTTGTATTGCAATTCTCCATTTACTTCTTTAGTTATGCTAAACTTAGAGTTAAATCAGAATAGAAGAAATATGGTCTTCTATTACAGTGAGATATATTTATTTTATGCTACACGATTCTAAACCTCTCCTGCTTGAGAAACAGCGGAGTGAATTGTAGAATAGATCAATACGGACGATGATCCTCCGTGGCTTACCGCGTAGTGCAGGATCAAACATTGGCGTCCTTGCTGTAACCAGCGACCAGGCAGTAACAAAGGGTCCATGGCCCTAAGGGATTTCTGCGTTTTGTCCTCCGAGGATTGTCAGTTTTACCCTCGTCCATATTCAGGGGCTGAACGTTTAAATTATTCATAAACAGTCAAGTGATTTGTAAAATATGACTTACTATTGTGTTCGACAATTTTCACACTTAATTTAATTCGGTTATCGTTCAGATCGACATTTTCATATATTTACATTTTGCAGATTTATATAAACAATTAAATAAGTTTTATATAGAAAAATTGATGAAGGAACGGGAAAATGTAAACGTATATTAATAATGTTTTGAGAATATAATGGTGACAATATAAAGTTAACATAATTTTTAATTACTTTTTTATATGTTTGTTAATTACTTTACAAATAGAAACAATATTAAATAATTTTTTTATTAACAATTATTACTTTTCTATTAAATAGATTATATTTTATATCTATAAACTGATTTTTTCAAAGTTTTTAAAATATTGCTTTTTCATTTTTAAATTTTTAATTGCCACACGTTTTACATCTGACTGACAAAAGATAAGATACAATTTCTACAACAATGTAAATCTTTATGTAGCCATTTTTCGAACTTTGTATTATAACATTAATATATGATAATGATGATGATAACACTTGATGACGATAATGATATAATCATTATTGTTATCATATATTACCTACATTATTACATATTTTTCGTTATTGTGAATATGAAATGTGTAGAATGGTATATTTATTTGAAGATAACAATTGATTTAACAATATTACGTCATCTGAATACATACATATACATATATATATATATATAATATTAAATAAATAGAATTAAAATACATTCAATCGAACATTATAATAATTATAATCATCGAATAAATATCGGCCAAAATTATTAATAAATGGTGAAGCATGCGATATTCTAAAAATTTTAGCATTTATATATTTTTATTTAAAATATAAATTATTACACATACCTATACGGCACAGATTATTCCAATGTTGTTACAGCAGCATTGCAATATTCCAGCAATATTGCAGTAACATTATAAACGTTTGCAATGTTGCTGCAAGCTTTTGTATAAGACATATATGTAAATTGCAGTTTACTTTCCATGATGCACTCTACATAAATGTGCCTATTTAACATACGCGAATGTGAATTAATTAAAACTATATATACATTATATACCGTTAATGTAGTATTTACTACGAGTATTTACATTTCACTTTTAACGACGCACTTTGCATGAATATATCCCCATGCAGAGCTGACATCGTATCAGTTAAGCTACCCCTAGCTAGCTGGTGATCTAATTTAATTGACACCATAATAGCGAGTCTGTATGGCCGTTAGACTCTTCGAGGCACACGGTCTTCATACCGAGGGATGAAAATATAAGGGCGGTTAGCTACAGCGAGACGCGTGGGGCGAAGACAATTGAATTTCATGGGGGTTTGGCCGCTTAACCAGCTAATTGGTTTGTTCATGTTACTGAAAGTGTATAACTTTTCCCGCCGTGGCGCCACGCCGTGCCTGACCACTTTGTCCAGTGTGTTTGTCGATTCTCTCAAATTATGCAGTAATTGCTCGAATAATTTTTGATCAATATCGAATATATTTTTAGAACTTTTTATGGCAAGATTGAAATTATTTCTGATAACAAATTTTAATCGTTTTAATGTTCAACAATTAATATTTAATTAAACTTTTATTAAATTTAAAAATAAGATTTGAATTTATCTTGACAAGTATTATAAAATTAAGAATACCAGTAAACATAAATTGTTAAATGTATTATATCGTCGCGTTATGTGTTTATTAATAGTTAAAAAATTATTCTTTAAAAGAGTTTTATATGAAACTATAATTTCCCTTAATCGACTTTGTATGAAGATTTTTTATTTATTCTTTTTCAAATTTGATGTATTAGCGTGGTGGCCTTCTGAATACTTAAAGGAAGAGTCATATTTGCTAGAATGATGTAATCGGTCCACGAAGAAAATCCGCTTCTGTGCGAAATGCCGGCGAGGTAAATGAATTCCGTCTTTCCCGTTGGTCTTCCGCAAGCCATGGGAAGAGAGAAACCGTGAACCCTTTACGGCGCTTTCATGAAGTGAATATTTAACTTTACGTCTTGCGGGTTAAAAATGCTGACCTGCAATGCGCGCGGCAGAGGTTTAAAAAGTTGCCGAAGCACGACGGTAAAAGATAACGGCTTATAAAACTTCCGAAAGTTTCGTCGAAGTAGGTACACGCAGACTTGCCCGACGGAATTGTTTTCTCAATTAAGAAGTTCTTAGCGCTGTTTGATGTGCGATCCTTATCCACAACTCGTATAGGCGCGAATATGAGTTAATCGTCGATTTTTCAATTGATCTAAAGAAGTAAATAAAATATGAATAATTATCACATAATGATTATGTTATAAATGTAATCTGTAAAAATAGATTTAACTTACAAAAAAAAAATTATGTATGCTCTTTAAAATAAAAAAATACACAGGCTTTATAATTTTCTAAAATTCAACAGTACTCTCCATTCATTTTTTGCAAAATATAGATAATTATAAAATCATTCTGTTTTTCTTGCAGTTTAGGAAATTAAAAGGAAATGAAATAAAAGTAAAAAAATAATATAAATAAAATAAAAGTAAAGCAAAGTAAAATAAATTAACTTGTTTTCAATTTTTAAAAACAAAAAGTTCTAATAATAGCATTCAAAATTGATCAAACGTTCAAATAATTACATAATTCGAACTAGGTCAAATAATCTAGAAATTAATTATTATATCATCTTTCTATTTGACCTTTTTCGACCCTCTTAGAATCCAACTCTAAAATTCATTAATAATAAAACATTCTGTAAGTAGAACCGACTACCCTGTCGCCTCGAGGTAGACGTCACAATTGAAAATCTAACTCGGTAGGAATCAAAGCTTACCGAACGCGAAATTTGCCTGCAATCGTAATGAAGATTCGCGGGCGTCGACGAGATTGCCTGATGCCGTATGTCAAAGGGAATGCAATATAGCGTCGTCTCGCAGAAGCGATGCCTGATTAGCGATTATAATATTTCGACGCCGACCTGACGACCCCCAAACCAATGGCAGCGCCCAGCGAATCGCACGGATTGCAATATTAAAGACGGAATTAATGAAATCGTAGCCGAGGCACCCGGCGCAGTCGGTCGGTTTATTAGCTTTTAATAAAGAAAACGTTGTAAGTTTCCGCCAAAGCCGAGAAGAGAGGAAATCCTCACGGCTGGAGCTTTAATCTGTTCCTTAGTTGCGCTAGTTTCCTTTGATCTTCACTGAAAATTCGCCCGGAGCAGTGGTGCGGCGCACATAAACAGGACTTGGTTAGAAAGCCGGTTAAAAAGTCAAATAACGCATCGACGGATCGAGGTGTGTTAATCAAAGCTACGCTTCTTCTTTCCCGGATACCGCGAGCAAGGATTCTCGTAGAACGTTGCGAATTATTTATCCAAAGGTGCGCTCTCTATCGCACGGCGGTATATTGCTATTAATATTTTACGTAGGTATAGCTACCAATATTTTATGTGATTGCATCGGCAAAAGAAAGCACAGACAGTTGCTGAAATTTTTTAACAAGGATGAGTTTATTCGTAATAATTTAGAGAGGAAAAAAGAAGGTAAAATATCGAAAAAGTATTATTAAACCGAATTCAATGTGAATGCAAAAAGTATTTATACAGGAAAGATTTTTATTAAAAAAAGCCTTATTTAGAAAAGAAATATTGACATTTTAGAAAATAAATATTAATTAGTAATTTCTTAACGAGTACGTTCTGTCCTAATATAAGTAAAAAATCTTTGTAAAAATAAGCGTGTTTATGATATTCAAAGCTAAACTTCTTGACTGTACAAATACTTAATTTTTGCACTCACTATAGATGCTCATATCGGATAGCGTTTTTTTTTATATAAAGAAAGAAAAAGAAAAAATAATTGATGAAATATGGGATACGAATTTAAATATGCAAACATAAGTTTCAAGAAAATTCTGTTAAAAATTTTTTTATTTTTGGTGATACATTCTTTTAGCGTTATTTACAACTTATTATTATTATTTAAATATATTATAAATTAATATTTATAAATTTAATATCAATTTAACAAGCTTAAAAAAGTACATAAAATAAATTCAGAATATAAAGACAGACGTTAGAATATCGGGCGATGATTGAAAAAAGTCAACGTTGACAAAAAGAATGTCGATATCCGTCCGTAAGAAAAGGAAGTTGACTCTTGATGTTTCCAAGTGCAAGATGGTAAGAAAAAAAAAAAAACAAGAACCCAGAGAAAGAAATGAGAAAAGCAAGCAAATCGGTGAAAGCTCCGGAAAAGCGGGGGAGAGAGAGAGAACGATAAAATACAGGAACGCGATCGAGTGGAGGGAACACGAGCTACGGGAGGATGTAAAGGAAGGAGCAATGCTGTAGGTAGATAGGTAGGAGAAGAATGCCGATGGCAGCGCGTCGTAAATTCCTGCGAACAGCCCGGCGTAAAATATAGAGGTGGCTACATTCTGCATATGTCATCCGTGCTCTTTCTCGCCCATCGCTCGCGCGCACGTGTTAACGCGCGCGTCCTCGCACGAAGAAAGAGGGATGAGAGGCCGAAGATGGTGGGGCGTGAAGGGGTAGAAGTACCGGGGGTGCGGAACTTTGGAAGCGAGCGAAGCGCTGGGTAGCGAGGGAGGAAGATGGAAAAGGAAGAGGAGCGAGCGCGAAGGAGCGAGGAAAGCAAATCGCGAGAGGACGTTTTGTACGCGAGAGAGCACATGCTCGGTGGGAGAGCGAAGCGGAAGGAAGATGAAGGGGGAGGGTACGCGGCTGCATCGGCGGGGGCGAAACGCATTGGGGAGGACAGGACAAGATGGGCCGCGCGAAAACGAGGACGAGATATCGGAAGGTGGGTGCAGGATGGATGGACGGACGCGTGGAAAGCGCGTACGAAATTTGTTTGCCCTTTTCGGCGGGAGAGACCGCGCGCCGGCTCGTATCGATTCGACACCATCGTTCAGATATTAACGTTCCGGAGGAGTAAATTCCGAAATTCAGCATAGCGGGGGAGAGGAAAGAGTCTTGCCGCGAGGACTATTTGATTTTGGAGATGTGTGGAAAATTAATGTGTCAAACAGAGAAGACTCTCAGAAGGAATTGTACGATTCTAATCTTCTACCTGACCCACTTTTAATCATTCTTGAGCACTTAAGCTTCTGTGTGTACTGGAGTATTCCGACATGAATATATGTATGCGTGTAATTACTTATTGTAACCATGTCTCACGGTTGTCTTAATTTTTTTTAATAACGTGAGATCTTATATTGGAATATAGTACAATTAAATATCTATATTTTGTACCAATTTATATCTACGTATTTATACGGTTTATACTCGTGTCCCATATTACTTATTGATAATGAGTCATTATTCTTATAGCTTTATTTATATAATTTGTTTTATATATGTATATATAATTTTGTCTCCTTTTCGTATATTCTGCTCATAATATAATTGTCATTTACAAAATTTAGTAAAATGATTTCCAAACTTAAATAAGTCAGCAGAATTTTGGATGATTCTAATTCCGATTCTAATGTAATTTACACTTAGTTAAATCTAACAGTGATTTGTTTCGTTACGTTTAAAAACATTGTTTCCACAATATATATATCACTAACGCAACTTTTTATTTTGAATCTAAATGTGAAAGTACTCTTTTTACATTGAAAATTTATTTTCATGAAAAACTCGTTTGTATTTCCACACAATTATAAATAGACAAATATTATATATAAAATACATATATAATACCACGATATTATATAACATACAAAATTATATTCAAGTTTTAAAAATATAGGAAAGAAAATTTTGAATAAATAGTTCTTGTGTCAAACTATCTAAACTTTAAATAATCATTTCTATTAAATCACAATTATTAAAATATTTTTACACACCTATTAAAAAATTTTCTCAAATAATTAAAAGTTATTCGGAACAAGAATAGAACTAATCATACATCAGAATCTCAATAAAAATGAAGCAACATATTTTGAGAACATATTAATTTTATCTTCAAGTTTATGTCCTAGACACGATGCTCGACATCGCTGAAAGGATTAATCACGAAGACGTTTCGGAATAAGACTTTGTCGGGCGTGCCTTTTGACGTGGAACTATTATCGTTTCTTCAATTCTAATCGTACATTTCGCGGGCTCGACTTTGGCTTGGAAAAATGTAGAGCACGTTGACGTGGGAGCCAGGGAAGAGAGACGAGAGGATATCGAACCGACGAGGCCAGAGAGGCGGAGTTGCCACGCCGGGTTACCATGGAAACGTGACACTCTCTTTCGGGCTTTTCGAGCTTTTCGAGCTTTTCGACCCGTTCGCTCGCGCTAACCATCGCGCGCTATCCGTTTTCGTTATGCAACACCCCGATATAACCATCAGGCACGATTTCCTCTTCAACGAAAAAAAGTAGTTAGTCATCGCGTCCGACCACTTACAAACGTATTGCAAACTGTCCTTTGCAATATTAAATTTATTTAATGGAAATATATGATAGATACAAAAGAGTATCAACTTCATTACGGAGATACAAAAGAGTTCGATTTGGAAATTATTAGATATTGAAAAGGAACAAGATATTTGCGATATATCAAAAAGTACATTTGAATAATTTTGCAAAATTGAAAACAAAATTATCTTGATTATATTTGTATTCGTATTAAAAAAATACTAGTGATTTTCGATAAAATAAAAAATTTTTCCTTTTCTAATATTATTCAGTTAAATTAATTCCTTAGAACGCGCTTAAAGAAAAAAAAGATAAAAAAGAGCGTCAGAAGAAGCTAATTTATTTCTTGATGCATGTATACATTATTAACTCCGTACAAAATAAAATTTCAAATTTCTGACATTGTATAATGTGAGATCCGCTAAAGAAGATGGCAAACTATTATAAATACATATTTTATACTCTTAGATTAAATCCTTCAAAAGCATGCTATTATTCTCTCTCTCTCTCTCTCTCTCTCCCCTCTCTTTCCTGGTTGCCTCGAGATTCCGCAAAATCAAATACTATATACAACCGGAATGGAAGGATTAAGGGTTAAGGGTTAAGATCCGCTGCACTGCGTGCCTGAAATTGCGCGGGGGTGGCTCTCGAGCCACCGCGGGTCGACCGTGCGAAACGCGACGAAAGCCGTCGATGTCTCTCTCCTGATGGTGCGAGATTGCGACTGCCACGTTGGTCCGAGGTCGAGGAACGTAGCGAGTTTAATTTCGTTGAGTGCACCCCCGACGACTGATCCGGTTGTCCCCCGCATGTGTGCGAACACACGTGTGTGGGAGTAGTGTGTATACGCGTGCGTGGTCGGGAGCCGAGTACCGTAAGAGAGAATCGAAATGAACGCGTTTGTGCGACACGTGGGTGTATGCCATAACAATCCTTAGGTCTACGTGTACTTGTACGCGGTAGCGAAGAGATAGATTCTGCGTCTGTATTCTAAATTCCGTGTTAAATACAAATATTTTTACCGATTTGCAAGACTCTCCTTAATTACAGTCAGATTCGACGGATTCGAAAGTGAAGGCTTTATCGCGCGAAGTTTTTGAGAAACGATCGAATAACAATGCTCATTCAACTGCATTTATCACACCATATCGTTCAGTTGTTACAATTGATATAACTAAAAAATTGTCATGTATTAGTTGCTTGCAGTAAAGGAATAGAAACATAAAGAGCAAGAGTAAGAACATACTTTTATTCCTTTGCAATTAATTATTACACCAGAATTGCATTTCAAAATTAATATTACAAACTTTTAATAATTCAACATGTTAAAATTTTTTTAGTTGTGTTGTTATTGTAGCAAATAACCGATCTTTACTTAATCGACTTTGTTTCTTGAAAATTCTAAATATAAAATTAATTGTTAATTTAATAACTAAACATATTTAATCATATTTAGTAGGCAGTATTTCAGTAAATGACAACCGTGCCCAAAAATTCCTTCATCATTTGATATTAAATAATTCTATAACAGCGTGGGAGAGAGTTGTCCTTTTTAGTTCATCATCCAGTACCTAAAAAAAACAAAGCGCGACTTCTGATGCATATTGCTTGCATGCATCTCTACATATAACGACACCGTATTTAAATACATGTAGTAAACAGAGCAAATTCATACGGACGTGCTGACTGAATATACAGAAAGAGTCAGACTCATATAGCGATATACGTGAATACGTGAGACCAAATATGTATAGGGTAGGATCAAGTGTATGTTCTACATGTACACGTGTATATGAACGTATATACAAGCCATTCGCAAATGCTCTTTTCGATGCGAACCGCAAACAATGTGCGCGCCATGTATTTTACATGTAACGAGCTTTGTTCCCCGATGCAAAATCTAA
Source organism: Trachymyrmex cornetzi (assembly GCF_001594075.2). Lineage (NCBI taxonomy): Eukaryota > Metazoa > Arthropoda > Insecta > Hymenoptera > Formicidae > Trachymyrmex > Trachymyrmex cornetzi. The sequence continues at coordinate 94,964 of NW_017300059.1, read as the reverse complement.
AAAAAACCGATTAATTTTTTACTTTCGGGGTATAGCCGAGTATATAACGATTTTATTCAGTGTACGAAAGCGTTCTATGCGTGCATAGATATGATAAAAAGAGAGACATATTTGTGACTGAATTTGCAGTTCTCTCTTTGAAGTTCACTCGTATATAAAAAACAGGTGTCAATTCTGTAATCCTGCAACTGTAATCTGGTTGATTTCTATTATTATTATTATGGCCGACATGGTTTTTGCATGAAAAATCCGTTTACTAAAATCGCACAAAGTTTCCATGCAGCCGGCATGCATTTTTCAGCAACGGGAATAAAATACAAGACAGCAGATCCACGCGCGCGCGTAAAAGCGTGCGCGTAGACAAGCGGCCGGGTTAGATAACACACAGAGAAATGGCCCGTAGCAGTGATTCACCTAGCTACAATAAAAATATGTCTCGCTCTCCAGCTTCAGCCAGAATCAACCCCTGTCGAGCAGGATAGTGGGAGGTGGTGGTGGCGGCGGCGGCGGCGGCGACGGCGGCGGCGACGGTGGTGGCTTAAACCACCCTGTACACGCCCGGCGCCCGAGGGGTAGGTTGGACTTGGGTTGGCCGACCAGCCAGCCCGTGGCCGCCATTATTGACCATCGGTCTTGATTAGCGCTTGATACTATCCCGTTCTGTGTGTTTCTTGCGGAACCTTCGACGCCCGCGGAAGTTCCGACGCGCTTTTTCTCGCGCCGTCCTGTCAGCCCTTTCTGCCGCCGCGTTATTAATAATATGGCCGTATGATTTATCGTTCGCGTTAGACGTAAATAGGTTAAAGCATTTGCTCGGGTATTCTCATCGTGTAGATACTATACTACGCGTCAACTGTAATCTTGAAAAAATTAGGCAAGTGAAATTCGAAATTGAGAGACTCTTCTTCTATTTTGGTAAAGCGTTTTAAATACATATTTTAAAAAATGAAGGTTTTCATGTAATATGTAACCTAAAATATGCGTAAATAAAATGATAATAATATATAAATGATATGTGACATATAAATCTTATTTTTGAAAATATTTTAAAAATAAATTTGAAAGAAAGAACAATTTAGAAAGATGTTAGTTCTTTAATTATATTATTTTGAAAGATATAAAAGAGTAAATATGAATAAATACAGAAATTGCAAAACCAAATTTATTTAATTTTAACATAAATCTTTTGAGTTGTACTATTACAATTAAAAAATTTGCATGAATATGAGTTTTCTTTTTTAATTTCTTATACAAACTATATATATATATATATTCATTTATACTTCAATTGTTCTTGCGTGTATTTATTTTAATACCGACAGTTTTAATAATACAAAATAAAATTAATTATTATTCCAATTTAACTGATTATATATTGTACTTATGAATTTAAGCTGCTGAGAAGATCACAATAGTTTCTTATTTTCGTACAAAATAAGTTGTAACCATTGCAATGGTTACGATTATTTTTTTCCCTCTCCCCATTTTTTCAGCTGTATAGTAATTTTTATATAGAAAACCGGTAAAAGGTTGATATTGATAACCCCACTATAAACGTCACGCTCGTACGTGTATCATCGATCTTCCTCCCCATCGCATAGTCTCGTTTATATCGCGAAATCCGAAATGGAAATAAAATATAGTCGTATAAATATATAATTTAGAAATAGAAATCTAATAATAACATTATAGACTTCTCGAATCCTTCATTTAAAAGTAATTAAATATTAATTTGTTAAATATATTTGCTTAGCATATTTTTTGTAGGTAATTAAAATGATTACCATGATACTCGACATAACATCTTGAATTATTTCTGTAGTTCTTTCTATAGAATTACATTATGCGAAACATTTGTAATTAAATGTTAAAGTTGAAATTATTTTCATAGCTGTTATATGTATAGCAAAGTCAATAATTAAGTTAAATATTCATAAGCTTTGGTTATTAATATTAAAGTATTTTACTTTCTAATAAAAATATTTGATTATATTTAGCTACACTACAAAGCTATTATGAAAACACTTAATATCTTTGAGTTTTTACACATAATTAAATTCAAATATTATTATTCTCTAACATTTAAATAGTAAAAACATTTTTTTTAATTAATATGTATAATTATGAAATAAAATTATTTATTCTCACATTATTTAACGTCATTAAAATATATAAAGGATTATAAATAATATAAATTAAAACATTTCGAGACTCGTTTCTATCAAATCTTTATCTTCTTCACATTTATTTATAGAAATGCATTTTAATTTGTGATTGATATTTATATCAAAAGATTTATTTATCATGAAATATAAATTCATATTTATAAAAATTCTAAAATTTTTATTTTTATATTCTAAAAATCACTACTAATTACACTAGCTGTAAATATATTACTATACTATAGATAATTACATATAGATAGAATATAATTAAACATATTAGGCAAAAAAGCTCATTAAGTAATCTAAATCTTTTCATCATATCTATATTTTCACATACTTCAACTGTCGAAACGATTTCCACCTGTATGTTGGTCATCCCTAGTCGCAGTCATTTTTTTCCTTTGATGGGAAACGAAATCTATCGCGCTTGAGCAAGATAGCTCTGTTGGCTTTAGGGTTCGCCTCGTATCGTAAACCATCTCGAAATCTTGCGCGAGATCGTACCTCGGTGCGCGTTCCCCACGCGTTCCACCGACTTCCACCTCGTCGCCGCTTCGCGTGCAAGGGGCGCAGGCGTGCCGAGAGAGACTCCCCCACCGACGATTCCCCTCTTCGAGGTGGTGCTCGAGGTAGCGGCGGCGGTCTCGGTGGTGGCCGAGGACGGTGGGTAGGGTGGCAACCTCTCCTCCGATAGCTGCGTATGCGATTTCGGACGGTACGTCCGGTGGGCGACCACCTCCACCTTCCGCGTCCTTCGTGCCCTCCGAGAGAGAGCAGGGTCCCTGCTGGCCGGTGTACTACGCCGTGCTGAGGCTGAAGCCGGCACCATAGTACCGCGGCACCTGCTAATCAAATCGCACATTCCACGATCGCGTCGCACGTTCCTCGTCGACGAACGGCGAGGATCGCAAATCAAATTTGTGTCTACAGTGTCTGGATGAGTTTTGCGTTTCAAAGAAAACTCGGGATATAACGCCACATTGAGATTCCTATTCTACAATACGGTATCATCTCGCCGACTGATTGTTACTGATTTACCACCGCTGCTCTCTTTCTCGGAGCGAGCTGCAGTATTTACTTTAGAAATTGAAGCATCGTCGCACGTTGGATAATCGGATGCTGACTTGTCGTTGAAAAATCTGTAGATAAATTTTTTATCAGTGAATTTTGCGGGAGGACTCACAGAGATTCTGGAATAACTCGATCCGTTGTGCATCAAACATCCTCTGTCTTCCTGGACGATCGGCTTAATATAGTCATTTCTTGGTATCGTTCAAAAATACTCAGTGATTAAGCAACATTTGAATTGGAGTATCTTGAAAATTGGACTAATTCTTCTATTACTCAAGAGCTTCAGAATCTGAAGATCAAGGAACAATTTTATCTGCGGGTACAAAGTAGAAGACGTCATTATTTGCAGAACTTAAAATCTACGGGATTTTATCGATATTCTCACCAACTTTGACCAAAAATCTACCGCCGTTTTGGCATCCAAGCTAGACGCAAGATGAGAAGATATCGAGTCGAGCGAGAACGATCAGCGACGGTCATCGAGGAGTGTCATCGAACGCGCTCGTAGACCGGCCGGACCATCGGGACGGGTCCGCTTCACCGATGAGAAGGAAAAAACGGGCAGGACAACGTGGCAGGTCGAAGATCGCGATCGGGAGGCCGCGGAATTTGACGTTTCTTACCGACGGCCAGCGAGGCTGACCGCATATTCGGGCTGAATCGCCGAATCAACCGGACGGAGAACGGCGGCCGACTAGATCGGCCGCGGTCCATCGCGTTTTTCTCCGCGTCGGCCGATCGGACGATTTACGTCGGGCACGACGCGAAATTTACATCGACACGCGCGTAAAAACCGTCGTCTCGCTGCTGTTCACGACGAGGACAACGATACTAATTCGGTGCGACTCCAAGGGGATCGGATCTTGCAGGAGAGCCTCGGAAACTTCCAGTTTTATCAACCGCGGTCGAGTTTGCTCAGCGTTGAAAGAAAATTTTAGCCGCTCCGTAGAATATCGAGATCTTGAGAATATTATTGTCACGCTGCAAGAAAAGTTCGAGGAAATATCCATATAAGAAATGAATGCAGTTTGCGAAGAGCTTCGACGTTAGTGAAATGAGAAATACGTGATTACAGAATGTTTAGAGAACGCAGTTTTAACTGTTGACGAACAGATAATGGAAATTAGGCAATTCTCTAGAAAAAAGACAGTAAGAAAAGAATATAGCGCATTGGTATTTAATATAATCTGTATTTAAGAAAGGTCCTCTTATTGCAACCAATACAAAAATAGTGCGATATGCAAGCATGAATTTTTATCAATTAAATCTTCAGTTGCATTTCAATTTTACACGAAACATTTCCAAGTACTTTTCTGAGTCTTCGTCGAATTAGAAAACGTCATTGTTACTCTGTTGCAAAAGACATTATACACATCTCGAATAAATGTTTTATCGTATTCGATACTGCTTCAAGAACACCGCCGTTTAAGAAGTGTGCTTTCGAAGGACAGGCAACGAAATCGCGGTGCAGCGAACTCGCCGTCTGACGGGATCGACGCTATTCAAGGTTACGAGATAAATCGGGTCTTGTAAAGCGGTCCGATAAGCGACTGTCGATCTATCGACGGTTCTCGGGGGCATCGACGAGTGCGCGGCCGGCTTCAAACTCGTACGGACCTTGCCGGAAGAAGTGCGGTGTGTCGACAGCGATTTCCGGCCCAGTCGAAGATTTCTAGAGAGATTCAGACGACGTTGTGTCTACTCGATGCAGTCGCAAGCTGAGAAGAACTCGGTGCTATTAGAAAACGATGTGTCTATCATGCAAAGGGACGTAGATTCGGATCGGTCAAGGTGGAAGGAAACGGCGTAGACTTCGCGATCTACTTTGATCGGAGAAGATTGGAAACGTTATCATATGTGTCGCGAGAAACATTGAAGGAAAATACAGAAGGTGGTGATACACACTTCACGCGGTTCTGAACTGATTCCGAACACGCGATTAAATTTTTGACTATCAGCTTTCATGTGAATCGCGTTATTCATCGTTGTTCGTGATAATATGTGATTGTTCTTCGCCAATTGCATTTTGTTCACCAGCAACAGCAAGTACAAATACAAGATTTCACATCCAACTGGAAGATGAAGAACAGTTTTATTGGATGATTTTTAACTCTAAGAAAACTAGGACTACAATTAGATGATGTACGCTGAATATTTAACATGTGATTTTCTCGATAAGTGCATCAAAGTAGAAATTACAAGAAGATGTAAGTTCAACTTGACGTGCCCTGAGAAGAAATCGCGTCACGGCTAGAAAATCGCATACACTTGTCGAGCCAAAAGCGGGAACATTGACAATAAGCGATTGTAGGTGGTAGTATAGGTGGAACTATTTACAAACAGCCCATTCAAGTCTCGTGCAACGAGCTCGTAAACGAGTCCCGAGCGCAAAGAGCGCATCTTGTGCAGGAGAAGCGTTTTCCTTCGCGATTTCGTCGTTTACGAGCAATGGAACGAATTTCGCAACGAAATTAGTCGCGCTCGAGGCTCTTCAAGATAAAGGCCAAGACAAAGAAATAAAATCGGCGTACGTATTCTTTCTTCAATTAAAAACTACTTAGCAATTATTTGTCTAGTTCGCTCCTTCGTTCGAGTATCGGATCGTGTTTACAGAATCATCGAAAGATTTACATCTAGTATAGAAATAGGAAATGTGGAAGTGATTACTCGCGAGAGTGTCACAAGAACTGTATTCAGTTTCCTCAGTGTGCTGGTGTTAACGATGGCGGACGGAGTGATAAGAAAGTGGGAGTGAATTTAGTGAGCTTCCGAAGCAACATTAATAATCTTTTCGCAACGCCGAATCGTCAGCTTTGGCAGAACTCTGAGGAATTTTTTTTAACAGAAATTTTCTGCTTAATACCATCATCCTCGGAGTTTTCTGTTAGATGGATACTGTTTATTTGATGTCTCTTTGAAATATCTTGTACATTAAGTGATTTTGGTAACTCCAAAAGACATTTGAAACATCAGTAACTATATTGTGCGAGTTAAAACAACAGTGGAAGATACAAATAAAAAATATTCAAAGAGACGTGCAGCTACTTATTGTTGTTTCGTCTGTAACATGGCGACTGAAGCGTTCTTTCTTTGATTCGGAAATAATATAGAAATTTAATAATTGTATTTCACTTTTGGGGCGAAGAAAGTGCCTTGCTGCACGACGGTATACTTCTATGTGCGCGAAAGTTTCTCACTTCAAGAAATCTTACAATAACAACAGCCTACTTCCGAACATAATCCGTGTTAAAATCTCCGTCAAACAACAATTCAAGAAACTGTCCATCAATTTTCTCTTGGACCGGACAGCAGACAGATATATCTCGCATAAATCATCTCTTAAGTATCTCCATTGTTCAGCAAACTCAACTCCATCAACGTTCGTTGATTTGTGACTAATCTGAACCGTCAACTTGCGTCATAACTTGAGAAATCATCGATATTACTCAGTGACGGACTCACTGTCCACGCAGAGACAGATCGTTAATCTTAGAAGAGATAAAATCGGGCGAAGGGCGACGATCTCGCCAGGAATTGCTCCTCGACACGGGTGCACAAACTCATTCTTAGACTGGAGCTGTACTTGCCGTACGCACCGCTGCCGGGGGGCGGCGGGATCCTCCCGGCGGTGAGCGGCAGCGGTGCTTCCGGTGGTTGTCGTCCGGTGCTGTTGGGTGGTGTCGACCTGTCGATGTCGGCAGCGGTGCAGCCGCCGGGCGCGACGCTACCGACGAACTTGACCAACAGCGGCCCAATAGCGGCCCACAATTCTCTGCATCACACATCAGGCGGCGGCCTGGCCCTGCCGCCGCTGGGAGCTGCAGCGGGCCCGCCGGTGATGATGCCGCGTCCGCCGCCGGGTGCCATGCCACCGCTGGGACCTACGCTGCCGCCGACCCATCAAGACGAGGACCTGGCCGACGCAGCGCCTAATCAGGACGTCCTGTTGGCGCTCCTCGCGAGAAACAAGAATCTAGAAGGTGAGTGAGAAAGCGACTCATCCGAGAAAATTCTACAAAGGATCTTTTGACAGTAGCAACGATTAACAGGAGTATCTACTACAGATGTTTCTTAAATTGTCCAACGTAAGAATCATCAGCTTGCAAATTTTTGCATTACTTGCGTTTGTAAGAAGTTAGATTTTCTAACTAATGAGTCTGAAAGATGAATAGAAAAATGCGACACGTTGATGTGAATGCTCTGCGATTGGATGGTCTTTTTAGGGAGGAAAATGATTGAGTTATTCTCATAGCGAAGATATTAAAAACCAATCATTAATTTATAAAATATTTTATTATTTAGAGTTAAAAAAATTACGTCTTATATATCGGAAAGAGTTATTTATGAATTGGTGTTTTTTTTTTCATATAAATAATTTTTCTTCAGTTAATTATATTTCGAAATTTTTTTTTAGTTAAATTTCTGTATACATACAAAATTAATAATCACTACTAAAGTGAATATAGTTTAAATATTTTACTGAAACTTTTCTAAAGATAGACACACGGTATAATTTTTTCGAAAAAGGAAACGACGATAAAAAGAAATGAATTTTAAAAGGTAATTATTAAACACTTAGAGTTTTACATAACTCATTAATCATAAAATGACGTACTATCAATGAACCGATAGAACGATAGCTGTGAATATTATCAGAGATTATTTTCGGACGAAATCACGATTGCTTGTAACTTATGCAACGTTGAAGACGACATTGGAAAAGCTGTATTGTAGAAAGATTATTTTCATTTTTTTAAGCATGAAATTTTCCTATTTCTTAACACAAAAGCATATATCTATTTTGAGAAGCGGTACATTAAAAAAACTGTCATCATACTGGCACGATGATACATCGTTGCAAATATATGTTATATTCTGAGCGTTTCTTTTTTTATTGCATCTAAGTTTTCACGTCGATTATTCAACATGTCGACACTCATAAAAAGTATAAACGCAAATTTTAATACTTATGTAGATTATTTTTTATTTATATAACAATTAAAAAATTATTATACTATGAAAATATAATATTTTTATTGTTATATATATAATATGGTAACACTATTATTTAAATTTACGTTATCGTGATACTTTATTTAATATTAATTTATCTTTTTGGTACGATTAAATATATTCGAACAGCGTATTTGTAAAAATAAACATCATCCTCTTTTTACAATTTCTACTGATTGTGAAATATGAAATGTAAACATCAAATGCATCATCAGCGCAAACATTAGACTTCATTTAATTTATACTATTGTTCGATTTTTCATTACGTTCGTTGACTCGGAAACTCTCATCTGCGGCATTTATCCGCGAAATGCAACTGTCAATTGCTCAATGGCAATTACATCGAAAACAATTTACAGGCGGAAGCGCCATGATTAATGGTAAAATTAGTAATAAAACACTTAAACAATTGCGCTGGTTGTCGAAACTCGATCGCAACTTAGCTTCTTCGATTTATAGTCGTTTACAGCGAGTCGTTTGACATAATTTCTATTCTCAATGACACCGATATCTCGCAATATCAGCTTGTCTTGAAATTCTTGCTTGGATGTTACATGAACAGTGGCCGCTTTTCGATAATGTCTCCATCAGTGATCGATAAGATTAATAACTCCATCTAAAAATTCGCTATCGTTTCTATAGCACCGTCTTATTGTTTTTCTTTATCGATTTTATGACGTCGTATCTTCTAAAGCCATATGATATTTTAGCAAAATGACGTCAAATGTATGATTACCGGCACTAAAGTTCTCAATTAAATGCTTTCGACTAAAATTTTTTTACTTCAAATACTGAAGAAGTCTTTTGCGGTCATTTTCATATTGAATTAACTATAATTAAGCGATTTTTATAGGTAAAAATCAGTTGTAATTAAAAAATCAGTTGTATTTTAAAGAGGCACAATTAGTAATTCTGCCTCTATAATATATTTTTGTCAGTTTTAAAAAACAAGAGTTTGTGTGAAATTAACATAAGATCGATAACAAAAAATTTAGTTTATCAAAATTTCATTATATTATTATTTTTATTTATTTTTTACTTATATTTTTACAAACATTATGATTGTTTAAAAAAAACATTGAAATTTTTTTTTCAATATTGAATATTTATTTTATAAATGACATGAATTTGATTTAAACGTTCAATTATATGCAAATAATAATATACGGATTATAAAAAATATTTAAATCTATATGCTCGCGCTCAAGATTCTATTTTCAAATTATCTTGGTCTTATATTAGAATTGGTATTATTAAACTTTACATGTTTTAATTAAACACGGAATCGTATCGTCTTTACGTAATTTTAGAATATAACCTGTTTCAACCTTAGTCTAATAACGTAAATATAAAAACTATTAAACTTGAATCACTTAACAATAATAAATTTTAGCTATTTAGTTCAAGTTAGCATAATTAGGCGCAGCTGATTAATCGATTTATATTAAATCGATTGCGGTATTATACATAATGATTCTACAGGATTACAATATTGCAAACTTTGCAGAATGCAATAATGACTGCCTATGTAACTTACAACATTTATTAATGTCTTTTCTGAACATATACAAGAAATAATTTGACTTTTTGAGTATAACATTTTTTTAATCTAATAATTTTTTATTATAAAAAAACTCGCTGTATTGTATATATACAGTAAAAATTTACATTATTTAATAATTATAGTTATATAATATATTTGTTTATAATATATTTGTTTGTTTTGTTCAATGACATTTTCTCTTTATATAACAATCACCTGAAATGACGAAGAATATTTCATATCTTCTTATCGTGAAATAAACTATATTTGATCGGTTGTATTTCAGGGCCACAAGATATCATCTTTGTCTGTAACTGGAATAACATCCGCTATTTTTAATGTAAATTTTTAATGACACACTTTCTGTCATTAGATAAACATTGCGTCTTAATGCAAAATACACTCGTATCAGAAAGACGTATTTATCTAAAAAAGAGATCTATCTTTATCTGATGATAAAAATGGATTTTACATCTTTCATGTAATAATTGAGTGAAAAATAAATTTAATTATACGGTCAAGGATGAGACTTTCATTATTTTGCATTTCTGAAATATCTTAAAATTGTAATTGTTTATAATTTAAAAATTGCTGCCTCAATATGTCTTAAGAACAATACAATTCTAAATTAATTCAAGAATCAATGAAAGTAAATAATAAATATGAGCAATGTAAGGCACTGTATCATGACGTTATTAGAAAAGACACTTTCACTTTTAAATGTTCAAATATAGAAATATCATATAAATATCAACCACCCAAGGACGATGTTAAATTTTGTAGCCTTTGCACGACTTTTGCTCATCTCGTCACATCGTTGTCCGCCATTTTCATCCTTTTTCTCTGCCACGCGCACCTCGCCTTGTCCTCTGAGTTATTCATCCAGTCGATCTCGGTGAGTGGAGCAAGGTCGAAGGCTTCCTAAATTATGAACGTCCGCGGCTGGAAGACGACCTCGCAGTAGTAGTAATGCGGAGTCGACGACCGATTTTCCGAATGAATATTAATTCACGACGGATTCGCGTGAGTTTAGCGATAATTAAATTCGCCACCCCGTAAACAGAAGCTCGTGACCTCGTAACCCTTTCGGAATTCAAGTATGAGTTATACTTTACTCTTATTACGAACCGACACCCGCGGTTGTTGGGACTCTTTCGATTATCAATCAGGATAACGACTAACTCAGAGCTTAATTTTTTAACTGTACCGAAGAAATAATTATTTTTTTTATTAACATTTAGATTTAATATAAAACATTTTAAATAATATTTAAATTAAAAAATTTTTAATAAAACATATTATAGACATATATTATAAGCAAAGTTTATATGAAATAAAATTTCTTTTATCGCAAAAAGTGTTTATCGAATATAATTTCGAATAAATTAATTTATTTAAATATATACTGTACACAACACTTTTATTGTTTTAATATAATAAAATTCAAATGTTAAAATCCGTTCTAAATTTTATTCTTCATATTTCATCAAATTTCGATCGAAATTGATTTGTCTTGTAAGAAAATTACATCTTGAAATTCAGTCAGATCGATTATTAGAGTCATAATCGTTGTAAAAATTAACACCTGTCATGAAAAGGGTATAGATTCAACCGATCGTTTTGTGACCCGGAGAAACCGATCAACCTCTGGCCGGCTAAGCGTTTCTGGGTAATAAAGAGAGCGAAGTAGTTCGCGGCTCCGCTTTTGTTAAAAGGGCGCGGCGAGGGTGGCGGATATTTTAATAAGGTAAGTGCTGCAAGGCCGGTTGCTATGCTATTGGGGCGGTTTAATCATGTAATGTGTTCGGAGGCTCGGCCGTCCCGCAATCGATATACGGTATTGCTTCGGGCACGACGCGGCGCGTACGTACGACGCGCTTAAATCCCACACCCGACCTAGAACTAAACTTGCGAGCTGTGTAAGCCACGTCAGAGCCACGTCAAAGCCCGGGGAGGAGGGTTTACCAATTTTCTTACTAATCACAGCAAACGCTATTGCAAACGCTAGATCCAAGATAGGCTTGTCGCGGACTTCATTTATAACGATTGTTTGATCGACTGATCCCAGTAAACATCAACTATGACAATAATATAACATTAATGTTATGTTATTTTTACATAATTAATGTTTACTGAGAACGTGATAAATTGTATATTGCAATATAGATTTTTTTATGTTGAGAATTATGCAAATATAAGATAAATGTATAATTTGTCAAATTTATACATAATACTAATGGAACTTATATCATTATATTTGACATAGATCTTATTTCTTGCGTTGAACCGTTCATATTTAAGATTTGACTTTATCTCCATATTAATTTTAATTTATTCTTTATTTTTTTTTATTTTGACATTAGAAAGACATGAAACAAATCGAACGCTGAGACAGTATAATTTAACTGATTTTGACAAAACATGTGTATCTTAATTAAAAGGAGCAGAATTGGATAAAGTGATAATAGAAATAAGACGATAAAATTCCTATTTTAATCATTGCATTTGTTAAAATATTTGATGCATAATTTCATTGCTTTGGATATTATCTTGTATACAGAAAGAAGGAGAGAAAATCGCGAAATGAAAAGTCTCTCTCTCTCCTTTTTTTATGAAAGATTGTCAGAAACGTACGTTGACAAGGGGCGAAAAGCTCCAATGACGATGTCAACCAACCCCCGAGCGAAATGGTAACCATAGGAAACGACGGTTCATAGCGAATGAGGGCTGGTCGGGATGGGGATGAAAAGAAAATGGCAGACCGGTTACGGGGTAGCGCGTGGTATTCACGTGTAGGGGCGAAGAGAAGTCGGTGGGAAAATGAGGATGAAGGTCGGTACCTTTGTTGCCGATGACGGATCAGCTTTGGTGCTCTAAAAGGGCTGAACCTTAAGGTTCCTACCCCGTATAATCGCGCACACTAACACACGCGTGCGTTTACTTGTGTACGAATACGAACGTGCGTTCTCTTTGTGCGCGTGGTTGTGCACAGGAAACGTCTCCGAGCGCTTCGTGGTAGCCAAAGCCGATGATTGGACGAGTTGATCGTATTACGCGGCTGGAAGAAGCTCTTCCCCTCGGGGCTTAAATTCCTCGTGTCACTTTACGATGTCTGTGAAGCACAGTTTCTGTAGTTTTTCCTTATTGGAGCGACACGAGCTGACGTTCTCGTGTTGCTTATTCTAATATTTCATATTTCGAATGTTTGCAAATGCCTCTCCTTTGCCATAAATGGACTGAATGACGCAAGCATTATGATAGGAAAAATAAAGTATCTTCTCAAATAGCAAGCTACGTTGTTTGTCGTTATTTTGATGTAAAAATGACGTTAAAGAAGTCAGAGTCAATAAATATTGTCAGCTGTCTAAGTTAAAATCTGATTAGTAAGTTTTACAAATAATAAAAGGTTTTTTTTTATTTAGCCGGATAGTGCATTTGATTATTAATAATTTTTTAATTTTTTATTTAACAAAGCAACAATAGAATAGGAATACGATACTTTTTTCGATTATATTTCGATCATATTTCGCGACGTTATAATATATCTGGGTGGAATGAAAATGCTGGCAACCTTTTTCACGTGCTATAATCGCGGCAGTACCTTCTGCTTGCCTCCATTTCTCTTGAAAAAAAGTTGCCTAAGTGGGAAAGGGAAATTGCTTTCCAAGTCGAAAGTTCCTGCGGTAACGGCGGTTTTGCTACCTTTTTTTATGGTCCGAGCATGAAAACCGCCAGATCGAGAAGGCATCGGCCGAGCTTTTCCTATATTTTCTTTCGCTTCCTTGGCTTTTCATAGCGCAACTTCGCCCCGAGTGACCACTCGTTGTGATAGATCGGTTCGGTAATGTCGTTAAATACCGGTTATCGTCCCCTTATTGCCAATCCACATCACTATAAGTCATAATTTGATTGTACCTATAAAATATAAGGATCTAAAAAAGACATACATTATATTTCTTATAATAAATATAAAAATCTAAAAGACATTATATTATAATGAATATAAGAATCTAAAAGACATTATACTATAATGAATATAAGAATCTCTAAAAGATATTATATCCTTTTCGCGTTTATGTAAAAGAAAATCTAATCTAATTTAATTATCTCTATTTAAAATAAAACAATGTAACGATTATCATACATTTTCTATAATTCTGAAACTTACGTGTTAACATGTTCCGTCAAATCGATAAGTAAACCACGCGAAAGCCTTTAGCACGAAGAAAGGTCGACGACATATAATATTTCCCAGCTGAAAAACAATTCCCGCCTACACGCGCGTGTTCCGCCACCCGCATCAGGTTACGACATCTCACCCCGAGGGTATTACGGCATTACGATTTTTTTTCTCGCGCGTGGCTAACCCGAAGTCAATTCATTTCCGGTTTGGAGGACCGACTAATCGAGGTTTGATCGATAGCTGTCTTTTTTATGGTAAAAGAAAACGTTTAAAGATAGTCGTGGGATCATTGGACCGTATCGTAACATGGCATCATCTCTTTAGGAAATTATACATAAAAAATAATCTCTCCCTTTAAAAGAAAAGGATAAAAAGTTATTATTCTTATTAATGAAGAATTTTTTATTTGTACTTTTAATTCTTTATTTCATAATTAATATTATTGTTAAATACTTAAATTAGTTATATTTCATTAATTTAATTGTTTGAAAAACGTTTAGATTACATAATATTAATTGAAAGATAAAGGATTACAAGTATAAATACGTTCAAAATTCTTGTTATTAAGGATTATAATTTTTCCATATCCCTTTTAAAAGGATACAGATTATTTGTTGTAATTTTTATCAATGAAAAAATTACGTCAAAAAAGATAAGGACTATTAGTATATCGTTCTGATTGTAAACAGGAAGAAGCAAATGATTCATGATAAGATTAAAACTTTATTTTAACTAAAGTAATAAAAATTGCTTCAACTACAGCAACAAAATATACAAAATCTATCTAACGGAGTAATCTAGGATGAAGCTATTAAATTACAGTTAATTTAATTATTTTGTAAAGTCCATATGTTAATGTTCTTGATAATTATAATCTTATATTTTTTTGAATTGGCATAAATAAAAAAATTTATTCTGAAGTTACTTTTATTTAATCCATTTACTCCGCGATATTGAAAACCTACGGCCGATCTCGACACTTGAATTGGCATTTGCGCAATGGATGGCTGCAAAAATACAAAGGCTAAGAAAGTATAACTATAATTTAAGAGATCATCTTACACGGAAGCTGGTGCACCGACCAACAATGCGCCATTACTCGCGAATAAATAAAAGTCACAATCTCGTGCATGTGAGGTAGCGAACGATAATTTAAGGGGGAAACTCCAGTAAATAGCTAAACATTCAATTTTCGGTAATTTATTGTGAAGAATGTATTGAATCAATCTTTTTGAAACTTTCAGTATACTTTATTATTTTATTGTAGATTTGGAAAAAATTTTATTTTTATAATATATATTTAAATGTTAATGTTGTAAGAATGTATGTCTATTAAAAAAAAACAGGTGCTTCGCGTCGTGAAGTGTAGGGACTGCTGTTTTTATTTGAAATAAAAAAATTCAAAATGGGAAGATTAGTTAATGAATATACGCTCAATATGAACATATTTTTAAGTTAAAAAAAAGCAAGAATAAAGAAATAGTTTAAAAATACATTTAAAAAAAAGCTGCGTTTTAAAACAAATAGTACTAAAAAAAAACAATTATTTATTTCAAAACCATTTATATAAAAATAGGTTCATGCTGTGAAAAAGATGCTATAGAATAGGTGTACGCAAGGAGAAGTTCGTTGTTTAAAAATTGGCTGAGCTACATTCCACGCCGCTCGAAAATTGTCGTTTCAAGAAAAACGCGTTTAAAGTTTTCGATATACAGAAAAATAACATTTTTTGGAAACTTACGGCTGTTTTAATGTGCAATGCCAGGTCCGTACATATATCCTTCTTTTTCCTCAATATACAATAATAAAGCCGCTGTTGTTCTTTTTGAGCAATTACAAAAGAAGAGGCGCCGAGTGGTTCGCTGCTCAGTGCGATTGACTCGTGATCTGTAGATCCGCGTTCGATCCCACTTGCGCCCTATATACGCGATTTTTCGCGTTTGCCGTTCAGATTTGGCGTTAAACTGTAGGTCCCCCCCTCCAGTGTTGACAAACTAGAAGAAAACTTATACTTCAACGTGTATTCGAATTTGGTAGTAATATTATTATTTGTTCTAGGGAATAAGAATTAATACAAAATGCGAATACACGTTGAGGTAAAAGTTTTTTTTTTCGTGCTTACAAAATATTTCTTGATGAAGACAAGGATTACAGAAACGGTCTGATATGGCATGAAATAACGCCATATCGGTCCGTTTCTATATTCCTTGACTTTATCAAGAAATATTTTTTGAGCACGAAATAAATGTACTTTTAATAGCATGTTGTCGAGTGTAGAATAAGAACAAATTTTGCATTGGAGTTTTCTATTTCCTAGATTATTACAATAATGCTGTGTCGAATTACTTGACGTATTCTTTTGCAGTGCTATCACGTCTGCATAGTATCTTAGCGTGTGTATTACTAAACATGACAATGTCTATACCATAGAAAAATTCCAGCGCCGTTCGAAAATTGTCGTTTCGAGAATAACGCGTTTAAAGTTTTTGATGCAGAAAAATAACATTTTTCGGAAACTTAGGGCTGTTTTAATGTACAGTCCATACATCTATCCTTCTTTTTTCTCAGTACATACTAATAAGCCGCTTACTGTTCTTTTCGAGCAACTACAAAGAAATTGACAGGAAGGGCGATGTGTTTATACCTGAGTAATAGTACTTTTCGTCTCAGTTTAGTCCGCTCTACTTGCTCAGGATGGATGATGCGATAATTTAAGGCCACCCTGTATAATAAGACGGTGTTTTTTTTTAATATAATAGTTTATCAAGCATCGCGGTAGCGTCACTATGACAATGTATAAAAATATAAAACGGGCCGCTTGATCACTTGACGAGTGAACGTCATTGTGTACATGTTCATGCCGTTGCCAAGTTCGCACTAGCTGTAGCTGGAGTTTTGAAATCAACAATCTTTAGAATTACTCAGAAACTAAAACCGCAATCAAAAATCTAAAAATACTTTTATTATACAAGGCATGATCTTTTTAGTTGAACTTTTGCACCGGTTTATCTTTATTCCTTTTCTCTTCGGGAGAAAAGAAGAGGAAGAAAGATGCACCGGCGCAAAAGTTCAGCTAAAAAGAGCAGGCCTCTATAATGTCATCGGTATCTTTCGATTGCGACTACTCCGATTAAAATTGGTGCAGCTGATACCGCGATCTAGAGATGGAGTCCCGAAAAGGGACTATTTCAGATTTTCAGATTTTTTTCAGTCATACGTGTGACATATGCATATAAAATGTTTTGTCCATTAAGCTGCCTTTCACAATGCTTTTATTCAAATTATATTACATTAAAATTAGCAATATAAGTGAACATTAATGCACATACATATATGTATAATAATCATCGATGTGTACGAGACAGAGAGAGAGGGGGAAGGAAGGGGGGAGGGAGAGACGATGGATGACGATGACACAACGACGATAACGCTGGACAACGATGACACCGAGAGACGACTACGACGACGATATCGGGCGACGACAATGTTTTCAAAAATTTACAAAAAACAGTGAGATCCATAAAGAAAATCTCTTTAAAAAAGAAAAAATATGCACAAAGTGTATAAAAAAGGTATCGAATATTACGTTTCTTTTAATAAAAATCACACGAAATAAATGCAATTAGTTAAGTATTTCATAACTCAAGACACATAAAATATATTGAAAGTGACTAAAATGGTCAATTGGATTGTAGTGAAGAAAAAACTTGGTATGCTTGGGTCACATTAATTATACTTCTGTGAATATATTATCTCATTATCTCAACACAGTATTTACATTATAAATTAAAATATAAAAATAATAGACATTTGTATATAAATATGTATGTACTTATTTATATAGTTACTTAGTTTATGGGATATGAAAATATACTCTATATATATATATATATATATATATATATATATATATGAAATATACTCTAAATATACTCTATATATACTAAAAATATTTTAAATATACTAAAAATATACTAAATATACTAAATATACTGAAAATATACTTTATATGTCTCTATTTTTTTAACATCTTATAAAAAAGAAATTTTATAAAGCTACTAACACATAGAGAGATGCTGAGGTAATTTATTAGAATAAATTTTTTTAGCAATACAATAATCCGCTCTCTAATTCTATCTCTTTTTTAAAATATTGTTAACATTTTGTACATACTTTAGTTTTTAATCAAGCTATATGAACTGAAATTTTGCTAAAGTAAACTTTATCTAAAATTGAATGTAGAGTACAAAGTTTCATAACCTGAATATATGAAAAATATTGCGCTTTCAGAAAATTCTAATCCTTTTCAGTTCTCCGTTTAACACATTTATTTCATTTTCTGGTAGAATGCTTTGAGCTAGCTATAACTTTGTTTACTTGATTGTAGCCGTCTCTACATATATTATATTTAAGTAAAATGAAATAGAAACTTTAATATAATTTTTTCAGAAAAAGGTACGTGTTCATGTGTCTTATTCTTCGTAATGTATTAATAATTAAAAATATTGCTGCATTATTTATTAAAATTAATAATTGTTAAATATTAATTATTGAAATGAAATTTTCGGATGTCGATCGGTTCAATGGCATCCTCCGGATGTAAGCGGCGTGTAATCCGAACCGTTATATGGAGAATTCTGGGATTGAGTTAGCGTATATACGTGGGAACACAAGCCCGAGGCCTCGGGGTTGTTTTCCTTGGAGGCGTGCTCGCCGATCGCCTATCACATAGGGTAAGTTTTTGGAGTGTTACACTGAAAGAGAGAGGTGGTGTTCACTTCTACGGCGCCACGTGACTCTTGCGGGACAGAGTTCTCCTGTTTGTCGAGAACATAATCACATACATCTTTCTCTTTCTCTTCACAATGCTTTGTTGGTTCCCTTTCGTTGTTGCCACTGGGAGTTTACGCGATCGGAGATTAAGTGGCTCATGATGGGAACTAAATGGTGTTTAGGCCGCGTTTATGTAACCTTACGATTATGTCACCGGCACACGGCATCAGGATTGCGTGGATTCGAAAGGACATGAGTTTAAATATTACACATGTTTTCCGCCGCTCATTTAATCTGGAAACGATTTTATAGATGTAAATCACATGGGTTTTTCGACTTAAATTACAGATATTCCGATTTTTGAGAAACAAAATTTTAAGACTGTGGAAAAAATAGCTTGGATGGAAAAATAATAATCTACAATAAATATATAGAAAAATTATGATACTAAAATTATTATCTCCATATTAATATTATTACAAATTTAGATATATGTAAAAATGTATAATTACTAGAAAATCATTTTCATTATTTTTACTCTAATTTGATATAATATTTTATCAAATTAGTTATTATTTATTATTTCAAAATTCTGACTTGAAATTAAATTTGATTAATCCACGTCTGAATAAAATTTTGATTGGTTAATCAATATAGATTGAAATCAATATAGATTTGAAAATATTATATTAGATTTTGATAGATATAATATATTACATTATATTTAAGAAGAAATTTTAGATATCAATATCATCCCAGATTTTGCTCATCTTTACAAAAGTTCAAAAGTTGAAACTTCTATACTTTTCAATGTTTTCCTGTGTACAGCCACAAGAAGCGAAAACTTTCCAAAAGGAAAATATCCTTGCTAACTCTTAAATTATCCCTCCGAGAGAAAACTCTTATCGCGCAGTACACAAAGAAATCTCATCAATTTCACCTTTCGTATATTTTCTTTACTTTTTACAAGTTGATGTTGAATACACTTATTACACGAAATTCGCGGAAAAGAAAGAAAATGTAACATCAAAGAATCAATTACTCTAGGACGTTTCTTTTAATTCGACGGTAGCAAAATGTTAACTGCTATTGTGTTGATCGCGTGAAGTTCGATTCAAAGCTGCGCAAAACGAGACATTAAAATTGCGATACCGCGGTTTAATGGTTAATGTGATTTCACAATACATGCATGCACAGACAATCGAGAAACAAAGAAGTAGAGTTTAAATGCATGAATACTTTCACACAGATTTATTCCGTTTATGATATGCCGCGATTAACGGCGTTATAGTTTTATCAGTACTTTTCGGGAATTCTTATCAGGCGGCTTGAAATCAACGAGTGAAGTTTTTTTATTTTTAAATTAATATTTAGATAACTGTATATAATACATTAATATACAAAAAGAGATAAATAAAGCAGAAAACTAGGAGTTAAATGAAAATCATGAATTCATTGTATATACATATATATATAGTTAAAATAATATAAATTTTTAATTATTACAATAAATATTATATTTAATATAGGATATATGTTTTGAAAATATTATTTCGTTTGCAATTTATATGCAAATTATTGTTCTCCTGTTTCATTGAAATATCCAAATTAATGTATTTGTTAGAATTCATTATAATAATATTATAATAATTATAACAAAGAGAAATTTGTAATTAATTTTTCAGAGGAATATTTAATTTCGTAATTTCATTATTTTATCCGGTTTCTCAAATATTCTTTGAACGCTCGAATATTTATTCGCTATATTTATAATTAATCTGAATCGTAAATTACACGGACGCATACAAAAAAAGTATAATTATCGTATAAAGTATGATATGATTAATTCATGTACGTGAAAATTATATTATCTAAAAATATTTTTGTACATGCGATACGTTTAAGGCTATCATGCGAACAAGTAATTTAATAATTTGCAATTTAAAAAAGTGGCGAATCACAATATCACGTCGTACGAAATATACTAGAACTCACTCATAATAGTGATGAGTAAATTATGTATTATCTTGGCATAAAAGTACAGGCAAGTTGAAATGTTAGTGACACACACATTGTCCTATAAAAAAGTTATGGTGCTCACAATCCCAGAATACGTGAACGATGCTCGTATTCAGCAATTGTGTCGACGCGCACTCAAATCTCTAGTGATCCTGGAATAGTATAAGTAGTAAACTGACGGCTTTTCTTACGATTTTATAGAGTACTTTTTATGTGGTCGCACGTGTGTAACAAAAAGCACAAAAGTATTTTAATTTTAATACCCATAAAATAATTTTAACTTAAACTTGTCTGCAAAAGCTTATTAAAGCAAATTAAATCCAATTATGAAAATTTTATCATTTCATCATTATAAAACAGCATATCTCCTTCTTTTTTCAATTTTTTTATTATACGTTGATTTAAATTTATTTTTAATTAGTTTTAAGGGGAAGCTATTTTTAATTCAGCTCTTAAATTTATTTACATTTTCTTTTTTTTTGTTTTAGAACGGAGAGTCAAAGCACCAAGCCGTTTTACTATCAAGGAAGAATGTGAGTGTTTTTTTTTTATTTTATTCCTTTATATTATTTTCTGTATAACTCTGATAAGTACATTTTGGGAACATCTTTAAAACTTAAACTAGATATTGAATTGTTATTATTTTAATTCAGATTTGAGTGTGTTGAAGCTTAATGTTAGTGAGTGTGTTGAAGGCTTGAAGCCAATGTCGAGGATTTGGTTTCATTAACAAAAATAAATGCAAGTATCATTTTGTATCGAAATTTAAATCTACTAAAATTATACTACTTATATTTAAATATATAAACCTACTAAAATTGTATCGCTTCCCAGACAACACGCAATGTCTAGAAGACGTCTTTATGATGCCTTTCAGATATTCTAGACATGTATATCTCAAAAGATGTCTTTATAAGATCTTTATAAGGTCTTTTAGACATGCATGTGCTATCTAGGTTATACATAAATACTAAAAACAGCTCTTTATTGGGAAAGACATAAGATTGAAAATTGGGTGGAAGATAAACTATGTAGGGGAAGGTTGAGAGTGTGTCAATTTGCAAACGAGAAAGCTCGAATGATGGTATCAATCCTTGAAGTAGTCTGTTGCGAAAAGGGTCACGAAATACTGTGAGACACTCGACTCTGTCCCATATGTTATCCAGAACACGTTCAACTTCGATCTAAGTGCGACAGTTGGTCACGGGATACTATTGTCGATTAGAAGTTACATCTCGAGAGCTTTATTGCCGACGTCGATACCGTCATTCACTTCAAAGCATAATATTCGCTTGGAATGCGGGCGTAGCATATACGAAAAGAATGGTTCTGTTGAAGTATCTAAAAATTTAGCTAGATACAGATCTAAAAATAATTTCGTTTGGACCATCGAAATAATTATGTAGGATGTATGCTTAAACTGATTGCTAGAATGTTAAAACTTTTTGTAGCATTATCATCAACATTTAAGCGTTCTACATCATTATTTATGGTTCACCAAAATTATTTTCAGATCTGTATCTGACTAAATTTTTAGATACTTTAACTGTTTTTCCATGTTGGTTTTATTTGAGATACGTGTAAAATATGAACACAAAAGGGACATTTAATTTCCGATGGCTCGCAATTCAAGGAGCATCGCTGCTGGTCATTTTTGTAAAGAGAAGAATCGTCACATGAGAGATTGATGAGAGGCGTTCAGGTCTGGCAAACTTCATATATCGCCTTTGTACGAAGATAGAGAAAAAGTAACAGTCTCGCGAAGTAATCCTTCACCCTGCGAAGCAACATGCGCGTGTCACCCCCAACATACAGGGTGGTACATATTCATCGGAGCACATGGCGCGAGCGGGGCACCAGTTGTCGCGGCACGTTCCTGGCACGTGCAAGCACGTGGCCGTATTGACGAGTGGATTGTTCATTCCGACGTCTCTCGTGTGCGTCGATGCACGAGGATCGCCTTCCCGCTGGGTTTGTTGCCGATTTTCGTGGGCCGCCCGTTAATTGGGAATAATCGTTTAGATGGCTTCGCGGCAGACTTTACAGTTTGCTCGAACGAGGGACCTTCCTTGGGGGAAGATAGAGAAAAGAACTCTCTGATTAAAAACGTATGATTTGAATCACCGTTTGGACGATATACAGTGAGTACAAAAAGTATTCGGACAATGAAGAATATTAAAAAAAGCCTTACTTTTAAAAGGTAAACGTTAATTAACGATTTATTAACTAAGAATAAAATAGGCTGCATATTTCTCACAATTATTTTACAAGGATGTACAAAAATTAATATATAAATTATCTTAAAAATAAACGAAAATGAATAATTGTATTATTTGGACGCGCAAAAGTATTCGTGTGTAGTCGAGAAATTTAGCTTTTAAAATCAGAAACATGTAAAGCTCTTTAGTTTTTATTAGGACAAAAGTACTCATTGTATAAAATTGATAATTAATGTTTATTTTCTATAAATAAGATCTTTTTTCCTCTATATAAATACTTTCCACACTTACTGTACTCTTTTAATTTTAATTTTCGTTACAAATTTCATTTTCGAACTTTAGAATAGAATATAGAATATTATTATTACTTCAGCTTATATGCCAAAAGGGTACTTGGTTTATTTATTGTCTTTTATTAACTTCATACATATCTTACATCCATCCATATCTTATGATTAACGGCTAATTAAAATCTGGTAGTTAAATATTACTGTTACACCTAAACCTACATTCTTTTCTTATCTTAAATATCACAATCTTTTTATATAATTAGACTAATTTACATTAATATATATATATCGTATTAGTCCAATACAATTTTCACATAAAACTATAATAACATTTTTCTTTATTCCCTTATGTTTTTCTGTTCCTCTTCTAACAAATAATTTTCCATACTTATGCTATGCCTGAATACTTAGACCTATTTTTCTTCCTCTTCTTCAACTTCTTAGTTCTCTCTTTCCACAATTTCCTTAAAACATTACTTTTTACGGTATTTTAATCTTCATTCCATAACTACCTCCCCACACACGTATTTTCTCCTTGAATTCTTACCTAATTCTACACAAACCAATCTCTTATTTTAAATTTTGAAGTTATATTTATTTCTTGATTCACTTTGTACTTGTTCCTTTTATAATTTCAAAGTTATCCCACATTTTAAGAAGTAATAGGAAAAGAGAAGGACCTTCTTTGAAAAATAGTCAACGTATTTGAAGTAGAAGCTATGAAAGATCCATTAGAACACGCGTGAATTAAGAATTCACGTATACGATAAAAAAGGTTGTGCTAAGTTATATAGTGTAGCTTAATAAGTTACGTAGAGAGTCAGTATAAAAGTGCTTACGTCGAATCGATAACGCGTGCTGGTGTTCACGGCTCCATTAGGATAATTGTACGCTCGCACCGTTTCTCTCTTCCAGTATCTATAGCTATCTGCCTATCTATCTCTGTGTCTCTAGTCCCCCATAGTCTATTTTCTTCAACAACCCCATTGCCCCCTTTTCTTTCCTGCGATACGTAAGTGGATGGTGTCCACGATAACATTGTGGAGGAAAATCATTAGGGAACAATATATCAATGAAATGCGAAACGGAAACTTGTCGAATGCATTAATGAGAGTTACGAACGTAGGGACAAAGTAGGCCAAAGCAGAATCCATACTATTAAAAATATTGTCATATAAATATAAATCTTGTCATATAAACAAATTTTGTCATATAAAAAAAATACTGTCATACAAATATAAATATATTATTACAATACCAGAAAATTAAAAATAATTACGTAATTACGCCAGAAATTGGCGTTACGGAAAAGTCAAGTTTGCTCAAAAATACTTTCTCAGCAAAACAGTTAACTGTAAATAAAACTTGGCCTCTGGCGTAATTTTCTTTCCTCATTTATAGTAAGATGTACTTTCTGAAATGTAGGTCGCACTTAAAAAAATCTATAATTAACAATCTCTTTTACGTTTGTCTTGTATGTAGTCGATCGTTCATAAACGGTACCGTAGCAAAACCATAATCGATCACGGTCATTGCTTCGCGGTTTTGTAAAATGCCCATTGTAGACGAAAATAGTTGTCACGGAACAATACCTGATGCGGCACTCCTACGCTCACCGGAGGGATCCCACACGGTCGTCCGTGGCACGCATTGCAAATCACGCGTAGATTTATGGCGACGTTAAATCGAGGCATTCCGTAGTCCAGTTCCCATGCTCTCGTCACGTAATCGTCCGTGAAAATGTCCGCTTATCTGCATAAGTGAAATAAGCCAGTAACGGCGAATGTCAACGTAAAGGAGTGCCGACTATCGTACCACCATCATAACATAATTCTCCCATTAAAAATGGCCGTCTAATAATGAAGAGACGTTGAGAAATTTAGAAACCTTTGTTTGTAATTTACAAGAATGCATAGTACAATATACAAAATTGCAGTCAATTAAAATAGATAAGAACTATGACATTTATT
Source organism: Trachymyrmex cornetzi (assembly GCF_001594075.2). Taxonomy (NCBI): domain Eukaryota; kingdom Metazoa; phylum Arthropoda; class Insecta; order Hymenoptera; family Formicidae; genus Trachymyrmex; species Trachymyrmex cornetzi. The sequence continues at coordinate 69,718 of NW_017300059.1, read as the reverse complement.
AGCTTTTAACGTAATGTTAATATTTTTTTGGGATCTCTCTCTCTCTCTCTCTCTCTCTCTCTCTCTCTCTCTCTCTCTCTCTCTCTCTCTCTCTCTCCAGCATTATTGCGTTCTCATGGCACAGGACTTTGCACCTCGTTGTTGATTATTTAGGCGGAAAAGGAACCGCCCATGCTTTTACCACGAAGTGAATAGACCATAGAGGAGGCGTTAAATACGACAAAACCATGACATCCGGTATGCACGAGTCGACACGTGACCTTCTCAATGCTCTTACACCAAGTGCTCGTCGAGGCAACTCGAGTACTATTCAGAACATCGTTACCACGTGTAACGTGTATTTTTCGCTTTTTTTCTTTACACACTGATCGAAAACGCATAAACGCAGTTCTCGGTTTACGATCTTCTCAGTTTGAATGTATACAAATATGGTACATATGAAGCCAAATATATAATATAATAAATTATACAGTTTCATTATACTGTGATAAAGTATGCTGTCGATAATAATAATACAAATAATTATAATAAATATTGATAAAATTAAATTTATATAAAAATGTCGGTTTTAAAAAAGTTATAATTAACTCTTACAATTAAAATATCGTGAATAAAATTTAAAAAAATGCTTTTTATAACATCATAATAATATTTAGTTATAATCATACGAAATTTAGATTTTTCGAAATTCACGAAATTAATACATAATGACATTTATTATTTTGTTAATTTATATGCATACGTAATGAACATTAATTTCGTAATTTTAGTCAGATAATTTATAATTTCTATATAGTTCGTAGACGCGGGGTATATCATTACCCATCGAACAATTGTATAATAATATGATGAAAATAACCCGCAGATATTTAGAATTCGAGCACTGCCCGCATACTTCAATTAGAGCTATAAACGAATTCGATGTCATCATTTGTGCTCCCGTAGAGTCACTCATGAACTTCAATATATCATTATCTATAAATTTATATTAAAAAACTACCAGAGCATGTTATTAAAAAGATCAATATTGAACACGATGATTTATGAGTGCAGACTAATTTGGAAGTAACATAAAGAATGCATTTTTAATTAACTCTCCGGAACTGACGGTGTATTCAATTATAAATTTTTTTTATAAAAAACGTGAAACAATTTAATTTTATTTATATTATAGATATCTTGTTTATGTTATGATTAACCTTATTGAGATACTTACAAAATTAACATTCATTTTTTTATACTATGTTATTTTGGCTCCTTGAAATCAGTGTCTTTTAATTAACATAAATTAAGCGGGTCTTACTCAGTAATTGTATCAGTTATTGTGTTATAGATTTTTTTACGTCAGCTCCGGAGGATTAACATAAACTAGAGACAGATAAAAAGATAAAAAATCATTTGGAATCATGCACTTTGTGCGTGCAAAATAAAAATGAGATTCTTAAATAATAAGCTGTAATTTCTAAATTACAAAAAAAAAAATTATAAAGTTATTAGTACAACAAAGAAATCTTTCGCATGAGCTTTATGTTTGAAGTATTATCTATTAATTTAATGTATCATGCAACCTAAGATATTAAATTAAGAAGTTAATTATTCAAAAGTTTACATCTTGAAATTAATATGTTTAAATGATAATCTCGCAAATGATATCTTGTAACATTTTTGCGTTTTATTGTACCCGTCAATTACAAATAGAGAATGGATAACAATCACGTAGAACTTTTTCCCGCTTTGCTCGCTCGTCATGAACGATAATCGCTCTCATCATCAGGTCTAGGTGGAAGTCAACGCGTCACAGAGGAAATCTGTGAAGAAGAAAAACATATCGTCCCCTAATAGCCCTCATTGACAACCATAGCAAAGACGCGGCACGGTTTTGGGGTAGCGCCCTGTTTTCATTTCAATTTCTACCCCTTAGTGCCAACCCCCTCTGAGGCCAGATGGTGTACGATGTGGATCTCTCTCTCTCTTTCTCTCTCTCTCTCTCTCTCTCTCAATTGTTTCCTCTCTTTCTCTACGTCTATCTCTATCTTTTTCTGTTTGATTCTACATATTCTATGTGCTTGTTCATGCCTCCCTCGTTCTTTCTTTTCCTCCTTTTTCTCTTCTTCTCCGTCATCGCTCTAGCTGACTATGAGAGATCGCTATGATTGAACATGTCAATGTTTGGTTTGGCTTATACCAGTGCCTGTAACGTGGTTAACGCATCAGCTTGCTTTCGAGGGTCCGCGATGATTTTTTATTCGCCTAGCATCTTTTGCAATTTTCGCGACGCGAAAATCATTTTGAAAAAAATAATCTTATAGATATAGCACTTTTGAGTTTTTTCCGTTACAATATAATTTTTCCTCGTCATAAAAATCAAAGACAGTCTGCTTCAGAATACAGCTACTGCGTTTTTCACCTTTGATTAACTTTTTAAAAATTACTCTTATTTTATATATATCATATATATGTCAATTATTTTTTCCCTTTAAATTATAATAAGTGATACTTCTAAAGCTTTAATCTTTAAAATGCTTGTACATAATTTACTTTTTACTTAAATATTTTTTATTTATACTTTTCAACATTCGAAATGATAGAGAGAGTACTTTTTCTGTCTCTCTCTCTCTCTTTCTCTCTAAAACTATAATACGTATTATAGTTTCAAATCACGACAAGTTTTCCTAAATTCGCCACTACCAAAATCTCCTCGGGTGAACGGCGAGCCCCTCTGATCGAATTATTCGGTACCGTATCGTCTCGCGGCGGGTCGAGAAAACAAACCGCGGTACCACAGGGGTGAAGTGTTTAAATTTAGACGAATGAAATAATAAGATCATACGGTAAACAGCCAGGGATGAAAGGTACCGCGTGCAAACAGAAGCTCGCGAACTGGCGAGGGTGTGCTCGAAGAGCATGCAAGCGCTTTCTGAAAATACATATCGCGATTCTCTCCGGGGATTGCCGCGGTCGCGGTGCTTCATATATCGATTGCACAAGCAGGCTCTCTCTTTCATTCTCTCTCTCTCTCTCTCTCTCTCTCTCTCTCTCTCTCTCTCTGTGGTCGCAGAATGGAGAGCTTTGGTAAACACACACCAAAACGCGACGCGCTAAATAATATCCGAGTCGGCCAGCGGGAATAAAATTTCATAACGTCCCTTCCGCCGCGGGCGCAGTAGAGGCGCTTTTCCGATTTATCTTTAATATTACATTTTAATAAAACATAATATGAAATTTTTTACAAACAATACGCCCGTGTACAATGGATGTGCAGTAAAATTCGTTTAATAAACGTTTATTTAAAAAAAAACGTTCAATAACATCCAATAATATCAATTAAATTAATTTCCCTGGTGGAAAGTGGTCATTATAATAACGTTTCATTATATAATGATATAATTTTGTATATTTATAACATACACGTTGTTCTTTGAATATAAATGAAAACTATTCGTTGTTGACACAAAACGACGTTGTCAATAAAACGGAAAATATGAGTTAGATTACGAAAGAAAATTTGCAAGAATATATCTTAAATGAGATTTGGCTGTAAAATTATGAAATAGTACTATTAAAAATTAAAAGATTTGTTTAAAGTAAATTCCTACAATATAAATATATGTTTAAGTCATTAATTTTTATTTGTATTGGAGATAGATTGGAAATAATTAAAAATAGAAACTTTATTCATACACACACACACACACACAATAATTTATATCGAATCTATTTAATTAAATCGTTGGAACTCGTTGACGTTTGAAAAATCAGCTGGAGACCCCAGCTTTCATGTGGGCGGCGGATAGCGAAAAAAATCACGCGGGAAGATTCGGAATCGCCGGCGCCGCGGTTGAAAGTCATCCCGTTAATTACCGAGGAAGAGGCCGACAAATCATCGCGGGGTCGACCGCAAACCCCATAATTGCGGGCCTTATGGTTTCGCCGGTGGCACGAGCTGCTTCCGCAGCTGACCCGGCTAGTCAGTCGGCTGGTCTATATCGGGAACGCAATATCCCGGAACACCCGCGGACCGTGGAAGCCATAATATAGAGCAACGCCCGTCGAGCGCTCCGTGAAACGGAGTGATTCACCAAAATGCACGACAGATGCGCGATCATTGGAAGATAGCCGGCCGGCAGGAGCGATGCCTCGGAAGTAGCCTGATAACTTCTGGAAGCCCGCACGAGGACGACGTCGCGCTGTGTGTTTTTACACGAGGCGTATCTCGTGCTCGTTGATGCTCGTTAACCCCGATGGCGAGTCCGGCACGTTGCTGTTACCTCAAGGGGTGTGTGTATTTGCAAAGGGAAAAAAAGATAAGAGAGAGTGATAAAAATATAATTCTTATGACTTTTCATAAAATTGTAAAATTAAATTATGAAATTGCACACGATACAACTTGTTAAAGGACATAACGCATAAACGACTGAAGCAATCAGCTGATACAGAAAGGATTTTATGGATGTTAAGTCGAAAGACTTTGTAATTGCTAAGTTGATGTGAAATACATTAAAGCATTAGATTTAATATTAAGAAGAATTGCGCTAATTGATAACCAGTGTCCTATTGCCTGTACGTTACGTTATTATCATATATTCTTTCTAAATTGTTTCAATTAAAGGAGTTTATATAAAAAGCTTATTAGTTTCTCTGGTTAGTTTGTATTTTTCCATTTTGTTATTTAGTTTTACGAAACTTCTAGTAAAAAAATTACATTGTTATTAAATATTGTAGCAAAAAGGGGAAGCTTCAAAATTTAATGTCAAATTTTTTACTTACAATCCATGCATTAAAAGTTAATTATAATAAATAACGAACGTGTTAAATTTTATTAACTGTATAATTAATTTTGAACGAAATCAATTTCTGTTTTTATGCACCGATTTATTTTATGATGAGGAATCATTGTTTTTTTTTTTTGTTGTATCGCCAGTCAGCGAACATCCATATATTTGAATAGATCATGCACACCCCGTGCTGGTCGCATACGTCGCGTGTGTTTGTAGCTTGGAATAAGGGAATCGCTCACATAATCATACGTGACAAGTGACGGTCTCGTAGAGAGAGAAAGAAAGACAGAGAGAGAGACAAAAGAAAGAGAGCGAAGTCAGATCCCCGGCTTTTCGATGGGGCCATCCCGAAGGGGAGACTTACCCCTGTCGTATTCACGGTACACCCACGCACAATGAACGTCCCTAATAGGTACACGCAGCCCCTGATTAGAATCTAGGAGGCTCCGTTTTGCGCGGGAGACGCCGCTGACTTTTACAGATGGACGAGCTTGTTCGCCCGAATACCGAACTCAAATGCCGCCTTTGTTCCATTCGCGAAGAACGAATCCTGCGAGTGATTAAATTCGACTCGCTGCGCAAAAGGTCCTAAACCAGTCAGTCTAACACAAGCTTAAGGAGAATGCAATTCATCCATTCAGTAATTATACTGAGACTGCACGGTGATTAAAATTTGTATGAAAATTCATGCGGAAATCACAATGCAAACAATTGCGAAATAATGAGCAATACGATAATTAAAATCATCGAAACTTGTGAAATTATTTAAGTAACACGATAATTAAAACCATTAAAACCTACGCGATTATTTTTTAACTGAAAAATTATTGAAGTTGATCTAATAAGTGATGCTTGTTAAATGTATAATTTTCCTATAACGAGATCTTGTCCGTCATGCTTATCGTTAGTCTCGGAAGTATACATATTTTATTGTATTGCTTTCGCAGGTAGTACGACACGAACTTTGCATGTCCTATCTTATTTATGCAACAAGTTAAAGAGCGACGTTACGTGTAGATTGATTCGATACGGTTTGCACGAAGGCTACTTATCTGTAATTATTTTAATTGATCGTAATGTATGATTTATAACACGTCCGATACGTGCGACAACATTCCATATATGACTCGAAATGCTAAGTCAAAATGCAATATTTCGTCTTATACAACAGATGTTTGTGAGTGCTGTTGGCAATTACTATGAATTTTGCGTGATTACGAATAACGGAGTGCCTGGATATAACTTTCTATCTTTCGTATTAATTTAAATTTACTTATAAGAAAAAATAAATTACACAAGAAAAATAAATTATACAAGAAAAATAAATTATACAAGAAAAATAAATTATACCTGTTTTTGTTATTTATAATCTTTTTACGGATATTAGCTATTAGCTTTTTACGGATATTAGCTTTGATTATTTTAATGTCTGTGTTTGTGCATTAAATGCAAGGCGAACATTATTGAATTTATTATGTCAAATTATATCTAATTTGAGTTAATCATTTTTATAGGTCTTATTCAATATGTCGTTTAATTAAAATAATAAAGTTAAAAATTTAATTTAAGAAAATGTATTGTATTTGTGATTCAAATTTAGTTTATTATTTGTTATAAATGTATATGTTAATGTGGACATTCTTTATTTTAAAACTAACCACAGCACACTTTATCCTTAAGTTTAGGGTACACAGAAATGGTCTTCTGGATGCTTTTAGGACGTTTCTTGAAAAGTCTATATTGTATGGGGAAATGAATTGATTTATATTTTGACACACATATGAAAGTTAAAAATAACAAAGCGTTATTTAACTGAAAGAATTGTATTCTGATTGTTCCTTTGATATTTAAGAGAAGTCTTATACATCAGTTAACGTTTGATAGATTTGACTATGATAGGATTTTAAGGAATACGATATTTAAAATTAAAACTTCAGAATCTAACAAAATAATACGTAATTAAATTCTGTTAGAAGAAATGTTGCTCGAATCTTTAACGAGAAATATCGTTAATTAATGAATATTTGAGACTTGTATACAACTTATTGAATCCATTCAAAAACCAGCAAATGGAAGAAATGGTTTTATTCCGGGATAAAGGCTGTTTATTAAAATTTTAAATTAGTAGATTACTTCACAAGAATATGTTGATTGTTCTCCTTGAGGTTCATGGTTAAGGAAAATCTGCAGGGGTGACGTGACGGTGCACACGCACGCATGCTTCGGATTATGGCTCGAGCACGGACTCGACATTAGGTCCTCATGGGACGTTATTAGCGTAGCTATGACGCGTGGTGCAAATAGAGCGTGCGCTCGAAGCCCGAAAGCATCATGCTTGATTACCCAACCTGCCGAGGTATGGACGCCAGCAAAATCGTTACGCATGTATAAACACACGCGAGTCCTCAATTATAACGAAGCGTGCAAGAAAATATTACGAGCGTAGATATGTATGTGCGAAAGATATTGAAAAACGTGCATTAAAACGTTTTTATTGCCACTGAAGGTGCGAATGTATTATGAAAGGATGATGTCATGAAGGTTTTTTTTTTATTACCACACGAATAGGACGGTTTTACCCAAGTATCTAAAAATTTAGCTCAAGCTGGTTGTTGGAATAATAAAATTTTTTGTAGCACTGCTCATCATGCTTGAGAATTCTATATAATTATTTTGGTGGTCTAACAAAATTATTTTTAGATTTATATTTAGTTACATTTTTAGGTGTGCTTCAGCAAAATTGTTTTTTTCGTACTTAGTTACTATTTTCCAAATTAGTTTAGATTTTAACTTTTATATTATAAATTAAAAAAGATTACAATCGTTTAATTAAAGATACTATCATAATTGAGTAATATTATTATCACGCATATAAAAATTAAAGGAATACTTTTTGAAACTGAAGGCATCAATGCGTTTTCTAACTAAGTTAATTTTGTATCTAATTTTATTAAGATCGATTAATAAAGAAATTCAACGGATTTAAGCATTATAAATCAATTATCGACCATGTCAATTTCGTATCTTTTATTCCATTCGTGAGAAGATTTGGAGCAATTAATTCGTAACTTCCGCGAGTATCATTGATTACGATCTACCCCACCGCAGCAAAGTTTCATTATTAAATTCGAATCTCCGTCCAATTCAGTCCTTTATCGTCGATAGAGAATTGGCACGAGGTCGTCGATCGTGAGAGCCCACATCCCTCGAGATCGGGGAGAACGGATCTGGATTTTATCAGGCTGTGGTATCCCGCGGGAGAATTTTCTTAGCCGTTCCTGTAACTATTCACGAGTTATAACGCGGTAATTAAAATCAACGTGAAATTATTGTTGCGAAAGCAAATGTTGCTAAAATACTAGAATCCTTGACAATAATTCTTAATTAGAATTCTTAACAATAATTCTTAACAATAGCCTCGTTGAACATGAAAAGAATACATGCGCTTAGGGATTTAATATTTCTAAAATATTCTCTCTCTGACTAGCTTTTGAAAGCGTTATCTTTCCTCGGTTTCCCCAGTTGGAACGTTTTACGCTTTTACATTCTCTGTATTCATTCTTTAAATGAACACAGAGAATTATACAGCTTCTTCCTAATTCGTTGTTCGATTCGCAAAATGGAGTAACGCTCCATTTATAAGCGGGCACCAATTTTATTTCCAAAGGACACTTGTCTTTTGAAGAAAGGGTCGGTGAACATTTTGTTCGAATAACCTGTGAGACGCGACCAGTGACAGAATGTGCGTCACGCGTGCAACATTTATCAATGTCGCGGGTGTCGAAGAATCGAAGAGAGGACTCGTTCTCTGACTCCATTCTCTTCCTGGCTACTTGTTCGCCGTTAGCCCGACACGTGACCGGATAATTGTATCCATTGATCCGACGCGATCGATAGCACTCAGAAGCTCATCCCTACAGGTTTTCAGCACACACCACAGTAACAGGTGGAGGTCCGAATAATTTCCGTGCGACGCCCTCGATGAAGTGGCACGACGTTGATGACTTTTCTCTTTAGTGTTTTCAATTTGAACGATCGTAATTTATTCAGTTAAAATGCAACAGAAAATACAAATTTATTTTTAGTAAAATATAAAGGATTAACAAATTAAAAATAATTCTCTTTGTATCAATTAATTACAATCAATCATTTGAAATAATTTTTTTAAATACATGTCGCACATTTGCTATAACGACATAACTAAGAAATTGTCATTTTTAATTGCTTGCAGAAAAAAATGGAATCTTAAAGGAAAAAGAGAAAATATAATTTAAAAGAACATATTTTTATTCCTTTTTATCAATCGATTATTACATCTAAATTGCATTTCAAAATTAATATTATAATTTTAATGATTTGAAACATTGAAATTTTTGGAAAACTTTGTTTTCTTGAGTTATGTCGTTGTAATAAATGAATGATATAATAAAAAATATTTTATCAATTTTATAATTGTCATATAATTCTCTCTTTTTTTGTTTTCTAAATTTATTGAAGTATGTACATATTAATATACTACATAAGTTTCTATATATTTTTTAAAACATTTTCTATATCTATACGAAAATTATCTATATCTATACGAAAATTATATATATAAGAATCGGTATAAGCTTATATTTGCAATCTGTCGAGTGTGTTTGTATGTAATTATTGAAATCAGAAAATCCGAATCACGTATAAGCCTGTTTCAATTAATCTCAACAAATAACGGCGCGTGCGAGGAACCGATAATAATCGTTATCCTTGGATTCTGTCGGCATACGGAGTGTCCACTACGTGACCGCTGGATAAATCAAAGGATGATGATGCAAACAGAACGATGGCCGATCGTTTTCATCCATACGAATATATATTTGTTTCGCTCTGTACTATTTCCGTGATTGAAGCATTTACTTTATATCTCAACAACAAACACAAACATCCCAACTTTTAACAATTGTGCATGCTGCATCGATGCGATGCAGTATCACAGTTATTATAGAATATCAAAAGATTTAATTTTTTGATAAATAAGAGAATGAAAAAATTTATGACTTAAAGCAAAAAAACGTAGCAATTTAATAAAATAAAAAAGTGAAAGTTGGAATCTTGAAAATTATTGTTAGCCAATTCTGAAGTTAAAGAACATTGATTATATATTATTTAATTTATAATACTATTAAAAAGATACACGCGTGCATGTTTTTAGAATTAGGTATCAAAGATAACATTTATACATGTTAAAACGTTTATACCTTTTTATTATATAAAGAGAACATTTATATATTTTAAGTATATTCTAAGAAACTCCAAAGAGGGATGTTTCTAGATGTTCTCCATCGCGTAATATTCAAGGGTAAATCTTCGTTCGACTCAATTGAAACACAAAAATTTAGGACAAGGGCAGATTTCACCTTCGGTCTTTCTGGCTTGACAGCGGCCGTTCGGCAGGAACAACGAGGGTGTGCTACAGAGCACTGTCAACGATCGTAAAAGCTGGCACGCGTGTTTCGGGCGCACGTGCACGTCGGTCGATGTGCGCGCTTTTCTACCTACCTACCGAGATCCAGCGAAGTCTCATGCCTCGTTGATTTCCCGGGGGAATCCAGGGGGGTTCGCTTCAGGAACTCTCTAGTCTCTGAAACGCGCGCGGCCGAGCCTTCCCGCGCTGGCTATTCGTTTGCGGAAACGTACGCGCGGCATGCGATATTCCCGATGATTACAGCGATTCACTGATTTCGGCTCTTGTAATCCACACCTGTAATCTGTATAGTTTTCGGAAAGTAAGCATCTAATGCGGGGAAGGAACAAACACGAGAATCTTGCGAGATACCTCCAGTTTCCAAGCTCCTGCCTAACGTTGCCATTAATGTTACGGCATTTAATTGCTCCAATGAGAAAAATAAAATGACACCATGCAGCATTGTAGGGATTTATTCGGTTTTATCCTAGCACATGTAGTTTGTTTTGGATCGTAATTTCAGATTTCTTTCCAACCATTAATTAATAGTTAACAGATTTCTTCGATCAATTTACAATCAGTATTTTTGTAGCTAAAATATCGTGCTAATAATTTCTGAGTTAATTGAAAATAAAATCAGGAACTACTTATTGGACCTGAAAGATCGTTTAAGAATTCTGTTCACTTACTACTACTATTATGACGTCAGAAGCGAGAAAACATACATTAAAAATTCTTGCAAATTATACTTGAAAAGAAATAAAACAAACTTTTCGCGATCGATAAAATAGATTTATAAAACGTATAAAAAACTATCTTCTTGTTTCAGAGAAAAATTAAATCATACTTATTTCTATATATATTATTAAGACAATTTGTCACATCTGTGAACGCTACTTATTTAATTTTTAATTTTCAGATACTTATTTGATTACTTATTAATTAACTGTAAACATAAGGAGAGTTTTCGATATATTTTACAAGTCGAGTCTGCCGACTGTAAGTATTGTTTTACTAAAACATATTTCCACATTAATAAACTTTGCAAGAATCTTTATTGTGTATTTTCTCGCTTTTGACGTCACAATCTGAAATAATAGTGGTGAGCGAACAAGAACCTTAAAAAGTTTTGGCGTAGTTAAACGCAAAACAAAGCAAAGCGCCAATGAGTACAAACATTAATAAATCTCAAACCTTGCTTCATCCTTTTTGGGAAACTATTCTTAAAGTTGCAGTACAGTTGAAGATTGTTTTCACGCAGCGTAGATGATAAAGCACCAATGCGGGCTGAAAGAAAATGCTGAAATACGCGTTGTAGGCTCTGATCGACATGGACCCGCGGGTGTCGTCATTGGGGTGTGTATCAAGTGCAACTCAAGACTATGGACGATTGCGAGTACAATGGGCTGCGGTGACGTCGCTCGCACGTACGCTGGAACCCTACAAGCGGATCCACCTCTCGCCACCCGCGATAGTTTGTCCCACTCTTTTCCTCTCGCTCGACCTCGACTCCTGGCACGGAAGACCCCACGGGTTTCCTGGCGCAATATGCTAGCGCGTACATCGGATACTCTTGGGTTTGGTGTTTGTCGTGCCGTTCCCATAACTCCCAGGCGAATTCCCTCGGCCTGTTACTTATCTCTGGGGACGTGCGCCGGTGATATAATGTGAGAATCGAAACGAATCCTTCGTTACACGCGCTTCGCGCCACGAACTTCATCGCAGGACCTCGAAACGAAGGGCTACGAATCTCAACAAATCTTATACGTCAAATTTAGTCCAGTAGGATTGAATGGAACATTGATTTTGCGCTATAATTTTTTTAATTAAGTGCACTTACTAAAAACGAGATACAGAATATTTTAATTGATGCAATTCTTCTTTTTCTCTTATAAGAATTTTTTAATATACATGAAGGAAACTATAACTTAAATTTTGGAATTAGTATAATTTTTTAGCAGTTCGGATTTTGATGCTATATTTTCAAAACTGGTTTCTGTATTTACAAGAAAAACGTATCAATGGGTGCATTCAGAACGACAATCGCTCATTGAGTGCTCAGTGAGCTGTTCCATCTGATTCCATTAGATCCTAAAATATAGACCAATCAGATGAAAGAGTTCACTGAGCGCTCAGTGAGCGGTTGTTGTTCTGAATGCATCCAATAAGTGATATATTTTTTTATATTCTAAAAGAAATAATTTAATGCAATAAAATAGACACTACTATTAACTTGGTCGTTCAAAAAAATTATATTACATTAATCATTACGTTTATAGAAACTATATTACATTTATATTTTTATTGATTATTTTAAAATACTCAATTTTTTATATACCTATTAAAAAACCTAAAGTAATTAACAGAAGTAAAATTATTTTATGCTGAGGATATATAATTACAATGAAATATCTCATAAAAGAATAATATTTAAATAATATTTCATTAAAAGAATTATCTAAATAATATTTTAACTTTAAAGAGTATTATGTAATTACAATTATTCTCATAAAAACAAAGTCATAAAAGCAGCTGCGTTCGGCGAGCCGAGAAATATAAATTAATAACGTCCCGCTACGTCGAGCACCTAGCGGCCCTTTGATTTCCGGCTTCATTGACCTTTTCCGGAAATAACGTATCTGCGTAGGAGCGACGTCGCGCTTCGCTTACGAATCCTGGTGAGAATGATTCGTCAATCGGGAAAGGAAAAAGGCGAAATAATAGAGGTATTAAAGACATCTGCCTTTCCGGCTCCGAAAATTAAATCAACGTACCATGAATGCGAAAACAAACCTCGACAAATGAATTAACGTAAAATACATTACGTTGACTTTTCATATATTAATTTATTTAAAGTTTTACGTTTACAACACAAAATTAAATTACATAGGACACTCAAACTGGTTACTAGAACGTCAAAACTTTTTGCTGCATTGCTCATCATATCTTCTTGAGTAATTATTTTGATGGTCCAACAAAATTATTTTCAGCTTTGTATCTAGCTAAATTTTTCAATACTTCAGCAAAATCATTCTTTCTATGCAATACTAATTGCTTGCGATTGTGCGAAAAGAATAATTATTTTAATGGTCCGACGAAATTATTTCCGAATCTAGCTAAATTTTTAGATATTTCAGCAAAATTGTACTTTTCGTATAGCAATAATTTCGAACCGTTCTGAAATTACATATCGCAGCAAGTTATGAATAAAGAGAAAATTAATCCATGAACATGCCGGAGAGAAGTGAAGAAGTTAATTTATCGAGCATCAAACCATTGAGCAGACTCTTTTACAAGGCTGTAATAATTCATATGCTTTTCGTGTTGCGTAAAAATTTCTTCGTGAAAACGTTCACTTCTCATCCGATGTAACTACTTCGGAGATGTCAAATCGTCTGTACTCTCGTCCGCGTTGAAACCGCCAGGTTTTCTATCGGATCGGTTTAGAGAGTCCGTCTCGTCCAAACGAGCATGTAACAAGAAGCCACTTGGCCCGAGTCGCCCGGTAATAGATTAAACCCATCTTCGACTCAACCCCCGCCGCGACGGTATATTGTCCCCTTAACACTCCCGTCTCCGGTAGTTTCGCTTTAGTTCACTTGACCCTACTTGTCTCACCCGGGGTCTGGTAGAGCAGCCCATTTCCACCCTTGGATCCACAGCTCTCCTCTCCGCCCCATTGGCCCTCTGTCTTCTCTCCAGGCCCCTCCTGCCCGTTATCTCCCTTCATTTCGCCCCCACGCGTGCGCTCCGTCTCCACACGATACAGCATCCAAGCGTGCTCTTCTTTTTCTGCACCACCTTACTTACACTGATGCACCGAAGGGTGTGAGCACGTTTTCTAGTAACCGAGGGCAGAGTCTCTCAAGTGGAACAAACGACAGAAGTAGTCGTATAGCTATCAGGAAGTCAGTCCAAACAGTCAAAGCAAAAACAATGTCTGGATATCATAAAGAAAGAGAGATTACATTATCCATTTAATCTGGCGTTTTTATTCTTTTGGAAAAAAAGTAATTTGGAAACTATTGACATCTTGACATTTTTATTGAAAAACATTTGGCATTTTATTCAAATTTATTAATCCAGTCAGAGCCACTTTTAATGGAAAAAGAAACGAAAGCGCTCTGACCTTTTTCAGTCTCTTCAGTTTGTTTCAGTTTGTCTTAAACTTTTAAAGGTTTTGAGAGACACTGTTTCGGAAAAGACTATCTCTAGTCGCTAAAGCTTTCTTCGTGTGTGTTTTAATACGAGCAAGTGTGAGAGGTGGTCTGTGGCAGGGCGCGGTGCACAGAGTCCACGCAATTTCCTTAATGTACTCGCTAAATGTTCTAACTCGTAGTACATATTCCGAGCGACATTACAGACGTGTGAAAGCGCAGGTGGACGTGCGTGCGTGCGTGCGTGTGAATGTGTGGATATTTCTATTATATGTGTTATTATGTAATCATTCGTAAGCGTTACGATTCACAGAAGTAGGTTAAGCGGACGCCAGTAAAAATGAGTACTACGGTCGTAAACGGGACGTCATCGATCAGACAAAGTCCATTTAGAATAGATAGAAAGTATAAAACGCGTCTGTTTAGAATAGATAGAAAAACTTGTATACAATTCAAAACGAGTGCGAGACTTTCTATTTTTGAACATTTTTGACTCATTATTCTTCTTTCTTCATTAACCAATAAAATTTGTCTAACACAACGAGCTGTTTTAATAAAAGAAACTGAAGACCACAGAGCTTCTTGTTGTATGGTTGTATCTATTGACTTTTTAAACTATCTAAATTTGAAAATATTTAAATTTAACGCTCTAAAAAGTTCTCTGCAAATCTAAAGTTTCTGCGTAAAATTAAATATCACTCTAAATTCCTTGCAGTGAGTGAAATCTCATTCTAAGAGAGTGAAAATGCAACCACCCTTGAAAAAAAGTGAAAATATTTCACTTCTTGAAAAAAGAAACGATCTTCACTCTTTTTAGAGTGAAATCTCACTTTTTTGGAGGGAGATTTTATTCCTTTGAAGTAAAAATTCACTCTAAAAAGAGAAAATAGTCACTCTTTTTCAAGAAGTAAAATATTTTCACTTTTTTTTTTAAAGTGTATTTCCACTTTTTTTGTAGTGAGATTTCACTGTAAGAAAGTTAGAGTGTAAGACTGCTAAATTAAAAAAATCTCTGATAAAATTTGACGTATCGCGATATGATTCGCACAATTTGTAAGCATCATTTGGACCCCACTGCGTATCGACAAAGTGATGGATTCGCCAGGCGAATCCATCCAGGTACGATCACGTCCTTTTTTTCGTACCGAAAGAGCACGTGGATAAAATGTTTAATGGGGTAGTTAATGTCCCCATATGCGTGGATCGTAGCACGCGCGCGCGCGTGTATATCTCATGACACGCAATGGGCGGTGCGCATAAATAATGCGTGTGGGGTATCATCCTCTCATGCGAGGGAACCCCCCCGTATATTCTATGTATGTAGCACTTGCTCTATTCGTATGAACGTAAACCCCGTTACTTTGATAATACGGTTGGTGACGATTATAGCCGATGGCGCCGTGATTTGACAGGTTTCGCAGGTTCGTGCATAAATTATCGTAATATCTCTGTAATATCTAATGTCTCTTTCAAGTTCGATCATTCTTCCTTCTGGTTTTAATCGGCACCAAAAAGGAGGTGGATCAAATAAGTGTTTATGTAATAAAAAATGAATCAATATACAGAACATTTTCTTGATATATCTTTCAGATAAAGCACATTGACTTAAATTTGTAGTATAATATATGGCATAGCCAAACTGGATGTAATAAAAAAATGTCTATAAAATGTCTATAAAATTTGAATGTAATAAAAAAATTTCTATAAAATGTCTACAAAGATGTTTATTGTTAGTTAAAATTCAACACTCTGATATTTTCTTTACTTCTAATATTATTACTTCGATGTCTCAATGATCTCAACGATTAACGCAAGACAGAATTCTTCCGAAATTAATAAGAAAAAAAAATATCGGATGAAAGTTAAAATTACTTAACTTTTAAATGGGTTGTAACACAATATAGAAAATGTGTATAAGATTTATGGCTTCTGATAATTTGACTAATGATAATTTTCTCGAAACGAAAACGCTGCGCCGATCATCTGGGGAAGGGCGATTCGGTATCTGGTGCCTTTTTATCGAAGGTCCGTGAGCCGCAACACATATTACGCGGCTCCGCGGACACATTGTGCGTATTTTATACGCATTTGCACAATTTCCGACGATTTCATGCGTGTACGACGAACGGGCCAACTGTTTATTAGGCCGGGGACACGAACGGATGGTGGGGTATGGAGACGAATGCGCGACGGCTCGGTTGCCGTTTTATCGGTCGGAAGATATTGGATTTATTAATATCGTTGGTTAGGCACGTCAGATTCGTTTTATTGCCGATCGGAATCTCCCTCGTTCGATGCACGCGAGTTCCGTATTCATGAGCGGATCTTTTTAAAACCCGAACCATGAAACTTTGGCGAAGCACAAATCGCGTTACTTTTCAAATTGACACATTAAAATTTGGCTGTGTTGCAAAATTATTTAACCCGGAAATAACCCTGATTTTTTGCGAACGATCACCTGAAGTATTTTTACGCCCCAGCTGCGAAATAAATTATTTCCTATAGTTGATACTGAATTATTATTGGCATCAATTGACAAATAAATACTAATATATTATAACTATGATTTTAACTCTAATTATACACTGAAAAAAATCTTAATTTTAAAGAAATATCTCTTTGCTCGTATTAAAAAAAATTGTTTCTTTGGATCAATGAAAATTTCTTTGAAAATAAGATATTGTATTTTCAAAGAAATTTTCATTGATCCAAAAAGAAATAATTTTTTTTAATACGAGCAAAGAGATATTTCTTTGAAATTAAGATTTTTTTTCAGTGTATTAATCAGAATCAATTGGAGGGTAATTTCAATGTTGATTAGAGTTAACGTTAAGATAAAAATTTCATTGAATGAAATCAAAACGCGGTCCTTCATTCTTTGAATAGACTTTACAGCTCTTTGTCCGCCCACGTTTCCCTCGTGTGTCCTGCAGTCATGTTTTACCTGCCAGAGACAAATCCAAGTGAGGTGAGGTGGAAAGGTCTCCGCGCGCAAGTGCATCGAGTTTGGTATAACGGGCAAATGCACGTCCGTATGTCGCCTAAGTCCATTTAATCGTCGGAACGCTTGAGAGAGAGAGAGGTCTCTTGCTCGAGCCAACGACAATGGTACGGGGCTTTGCGAAGGGTCTTTCGCGGGGTTTACGGACCTGAACCCGGTTCTAGACAGAAGGAAGCGGGGAGGATGTAGAGGAGGGTGCTCATGGTTTGTTCTATCATGTCGGCGCACCCACGCGAGCGCCCTTTTCATTCCGCATCGCTCTTCCTTGTTCGCCAGTGGCACATTGATATAGATATCCGCGCTCTGGGTATGTTCTACCTTCAACGAGATTCACTTTTCCTCGACATCGACATCATCGGCACAATCGCACATCTGGTCTACGAAGTTGCGTGCACTGACTACGCTTGATCCGAGAATGTCGAACTTTCTCGAATGTTCACAAGTTAGACCTGCGTTTGCAAATTCGAAGTGAAATAATTAGAGCTTCGACATTACAAATTAAATGCAAATATTGTATTTCTTCTCTTTAAACTGTGCACGCGCCAGATTTTTCGCACCAATTTTTTTCAAGTCACGTTTCTCAAATTTGATATTGTACACTCCCGAAACGATTGATTAACTTTAAATTTAATATGTATTTTATTCATTTGAGTTACAGATATTTCGATATATATATTTTAGGTTATATATAGTATACTTAGAAATGTAGATACTAATACAGACAATGTAATAGACATATCAATTCTTGTCATTACCAAAGGTATAACATAAATGTTAAATCATATTGATCTAATAGCAATTTATGAAGTAAGTAATTTTAAATTTATTTGATGTAAGTACTTCTTGTTATGTGTGTGTGTGCTATTAAAGATTTATTAAGAAATTAAAAATCTTACTAAATATAAAAAAAAACATATGAATTATTATATTTATTTAAGAAAAATGAATTAAAAAAATATGCTTGCTGAGTCATCTATATATCATGATTTCTAGTAACACAAGTAATTTAGAATTTAGAATGTTAATAAAAATACTTAAAAATTTTATACAATTGATTACTAGCATAACAATAATCTTGTATATATCTTATAAAAGCTTATTATTGGCAAGTGGAATATGCAACAATATTACCACATAATATTGGTGCATTATACGTGATGATTTAATGACGGTGTCTTCATTGATTCTTCTCCACCAAAGAATATAAAACTGCATCTATTGTGCAACAACTCGATTTAACTAAACGATTCGCCAAAGGAATCGCCGATACGCTCGCCGCTTCGTTGGAAGAGGAATAAAAAGCATATGCGTAAATGGGGCAAAGCAGGCAGCATAAATTCAAACCTATTTACGCGGCAAGGGTAGCGTAATTTATTGCCCGCCAACGTAATGGAAACGCCCATAGAGAAAGAGATCTCCCCGGTGCAAATTCGATTATATGCAGTCGTATCCCCTGAGTTAGACTACCTCCGCGCGGGTCTTCCCATTCCCCGTTTCTCTTCTGGCTGGCTCTGGAACAAGTTAAATTAAAAAACGTGCCGCGTATATGGACCTTTATATTTCATAGCGGTCGCTTCTTCGTTCGCTAATTGTGAGTATAGAACCGCGACAATTGATTCCAGCTGGTATTTCCCGATGAAGATTGAAACCAGTTGAATGGAAAGCTAAGTTTCCATCCAAATGAGAGAGATAATGACATTTGAGATATATATATTTAACTTTAATGTGGATACATTGTGAAATAAATTATTAGATAAATATCAGAAAAATGTGCACACACGAGAAAGATATCTACTGATAATGGACATTAAATGTTTGTTGTATTAAATTAATTAATTAAAAGCTTTTTTCTTCTCACACGCTCATGTATTGGAACAGATTTTCCCTTGAAAACGAAGGTTTTATATCGATAAAATCGTACGCGACTGTAAATGCGCGAACTAGGCGTAGATGCGCGAAACGAGCGGCTCGATGCGTTTTATACCCTTCCACGAGTTTTCGCCCTATAGCCCCCCACGGCGACGCTTTTTACGGTGACGGACGACTTCTGGAGGCGTGTCGACGTGTATGCGACGGAACCGACAAAGGGTGGGCTCGCGTGATCGAAGCTCGGAATAGAAAGACGCCCACGGAAGTCACGAGGTCGCGCAATCGCAAAGACATCTTCGTCTTGTCATCGCCAATTTCGAGAGAAGATCATCATTGTCGAAATTAAAACCTCACGTTTGATTCATAAAAGGAAAGTCGATGGCGTGTCGACAATTGCAAAAAAATCGGTCATCACGTTGCTAGCAATAAAATCAGTCTTTATACAATTTCTTCAAGCTTTTTTTTTAATTAAATTATATAGCACTTTGTAAAGAATTTAGAAAAAACATAAAACATACAGTACAGGCAATAGGAGTCAACGCTGGTTATCAAGTAGCGCAATTCTTCTTAGTACTAAAAATATTAGGTGTTGAACTTAATTCCTGCCGTTTTTCGTCTCCAAAATTGATTTGTTTCGAAGGGAAATACCTTAATCAAAGTATTATTAATAAAGTATTATTAATTAGTAATAAAGTAGAAAATGGAGGAAATTACTTTGATTAAGGTATTCATTCATCTTCCCTTCGTAACAAATCAATTTTGGAGACGAAAAACGGCAGGAATTAAGTCCTAATATAAACCTTGACTTTGAACGTTTCCACTCTTGGTTTGAGTCTTCATCAGCAATCTTTTCCCCTAGCGCAATGGTTGGAGTATTGCATAACAAAATAATATCTCCAACGTTTTTGGAAAATAATATCTCAAAATTGAACCGTTAACTGTTGTGAGGTAAGTCATAATTTGAAATTATACATACGATAATTTAATTATTTATATAATTTGCGCTAATTGATAACCAGCGTTGACTCCTATTACCTGTACTGTATGTTTTATGTTTCTTTTAAATTATTTTAATTTAAGGAGTCTATAAAAACTTATTAGTTTTTTTTCTTAATTTGTAATTTCTCATTTAAATTATAAGTTTTATTGTACAGAAATTATTTTCTAAAGTTCTTTGTAGAGTTTCGGAGAGCCCCAGTTGTAGATAAAACAGGAGAAAATTTTAAGCTTTAAATATAAACTTTACATATATATTTTGATATATACAGCAGAAAATTTATAAAAAATGCAAGTCTCAGTGTAAAGTTGGAAATATTAAAAAATTAAAAAACTAGTTCAAAATCTGCTACATAGCTGATTCAAAATTTACGCGATAACTATACAATTCAAATCTTCTATGCGATTTGTATGCGATACTCATATATGTATATATTTGATGCATTCGCGTGACACGATACTTGATACAAGAGTCAGACAATTTCTGACGTTCATTTGCTGCGTGGCTTACTTTCGGCTTACACCCTTTTAGCGACGTAATATCGACGACGCGTATGCATGACAGATTTTATGGGCATCAAACCGTGCGCATAGAATAACGCCGTACCATCTGTTATCCTGTGGTCAGGTGGAAAATTTAACGATCGACGCGATGCATTAGGGAAATATCGCACTTCGATCGATCAGGCTTTTATGCGAATTCTCAGTTCGACATATTATGTCTGTATACGTGAAATATGTTTGCATGAACATGTGGCCGTTTCATGGTAAAAGCCAAGTCCATGAAAGCGATCAATTAAATTGCCGCAACTAGTAATCTTTGGGAAGTATTGGCCTAAAAATCATAGCTAAAATATGCACATGGAATCTTTGAAAAGTAGGTACATAATAATTTTGCTCGAGTTTCTCAAAATTTAGTTAAATATATATATAAATTAATAAAATAATTTTATTAATTGAATTATATGAAAATAATCAGTAAGACACTCGAGCTGGTTGCATTTTTAGCAGCATTGTTCATCACGTTTAAGTTTCCTACATATTTATTTTGATAGTTTAACAAAATTATTTTTTTTAAAATTATTATTTTTGGATCTATATTCAGCTACATTTTTAAATACTTCAGCAAAATCGAAGTAGAATGTGGAGTGATTACCATTAGTAATTTATCAATAATTGAATTATTACAGTAGTATTAAATAAATAAATCTCAGAATTTAGTCACGCTCTGTATGTATGATATTAATCTTTTAGTCGAAGCTCATATTTCATGTACTGTTATATACGAAGTATAGAAGAATAATGTCAACTAAAAGAGGTAATTTTCGCGAGAACATACTAAACTGAATAGAATGGATTAATACTGTCGTACAAAATTTCATACAAAACAGTACTCTTTTATTCACAGATATATGTATGTCAGAATCAATTTTTTTTCTTTGCAATAGATTTCTATTGTAAAATAATATGTTGAAATAAAAATTTTATAAAAATATAATTTTTTAAGTATAATTTTCTTGTTTTCAACGCATCTGATTCATCGCATGCGTGAGTCAAGCATGAAGAATAACTGATTGAAAGTAAACCGAGATCAAGGGACCGTCCCATAATCGCAACTACGGCCTTTACGATTTGTGCGCGTTTATATACGCGTGCAATCGATCCGTACAGTCGAATGCACGTGCGGACTTAAGGGTAAGGTAAAAAGGAAGAAACAGAAATGATAGGAGGGCAAGGAGAGCAGAAGAAATACGTGAATGATCTTGGGCAAAATTATAAAATGGCGTCCCTCATCCCTCGTGACTGTTCTTAATTTCGCTCGGTTCCTTTTGTCCTCTTACCTTCTTTCTCCCTCCTCCTTTTCTTTCCTTCCTCATTTTCTCCTCTCACTCTGGGCTCCTCGTTCGCAGACAGACGCTATCCTTTTATTTCTTGTACGGCACGCTCCGCGTTGCTTACCGAATCGAGGAGAATCAGCAGCTCAAAGGAGCTCCCAGGGGATGACTCTCGAATTCTTTTGCACTACGATTCCGATGAATACAGCCGCCGCGACGCATTAATAAGCCGCGACGGACCAGCGTTGAGTTATTAAGCGTAGACGATATAGATATACTTTAGGGGGATTTTTAATATCCGACGAAATGAGGTTTATCCTGTTTTGCTTTCTTTTATCTCACTGCAATATGTATACTGCAATAAATGTGCTTTACATGATTCTTTTATTTATTCTTAATAAATAATATCGCGTGATAAACGTTGAATGTCTCCATCGCGAATAATATGCTTTCACGAAATTTTTATAAACGGCGAGATGAGATATATTTCTTACTTTAGAGTATCAATTAATAATAATTAATTTCATAAAAATGGGGAATTACAAAAAAATTCAAGTAAGATAACTGTATCCGATATGACCCAAATTGCTGTTTAGATAGTTATATGGATTAAATTTTCATTATTTATTAAAAATGTTTAATATTGCTATTAAAAAATATTTTCTATTTTGAATCTGACCACCAATGTTGATGGCTCATAAAAAATTACAACTTTTACCTAGAACATTATTGAGTGCAGTTATCTTATTACATTTCTGTAGTCTAATACTGTCAATGAACGATGTCCATTAAATGACGTTTTCTTCTATTAATACACATTAATGGAAATGTACTTGTACATAACAATCTACAAACGTTAAAATTCAACACCTCTTCTTCAAGATGTCTAGCGTTTAACAACGTGAATAAAAGACGTAAACGCAAAAGATCGGATTACATTCGCCAGCATCTTACTACAGACACCTTAAGCTCTTCGTTCAAAAGGATTAATATCGTCCACCATCAACGAACATCAGACAACGACGTGGTGTCTCCTCGCCTCCGTTTCTCCAGATCCCCTCATCCTCTCATCTTCCACGCCACGTTCGGGGCGCTCGACAGCACCCCAGCAACGCGGCACTCGAAGTCATACGGCGTTGGTGGCGTGCGCCATATTGGTGGGCGGTCGAGCATCCCTCCAATCGGCACCTACCGGACGCTGGCGTGGGTGCCGACCGCACCCAATAATCCAGGCACTTGCCCCACCAATCAGCCGCCACACCCACGAGTGTCACGTGCGCATAAGCAACATCGTTCCTGGTGAACCAGTCGTGCGCGTATCCTCGTACCGTGCTCGTCGCGACGGCTGCTTCACGAGAGTGTCTTTCTTACGTCACGATATTCATAGAAGTGTCGATGCGATAAGATAAACTTGAGGAAATACGTCAAACTTGTTTGTTCGGATTATTCTAACTTCATGGCGAGCTTCGTAGTACACGTCGATGTTATCCATAATCATGATTTAGCTAAAGTTCCAACCAAAGATATCGATTATGCACGTTGAGGGGTTTGTTTGAGTGAATTTCGTACAATTTCGTGAACTCCAAGTTTCTAATTGAAGACTGAACTGTGCAATTAAGATGGATTAAATGCCAAT
This sequence comes from Trachymyrmex cornetzi, assembly GCF_001594075.2. NCBI lineage: Eukaryota > Metazoa > Arthropoda > Insecta > Hymenoptera > Formicidae > Trachymyrmex > Trachymyrmex cornetzi. Next base: position 46,003 of record NW_017300059.1, on the reverse strand, counting down.
AGCAACTTTGAAGAGTTTACAATAATATGCCTCTGGAGACTGTCAACAGGAAGGTAGCAAGAAAGTTTTAATGAGATGTGTCGGTCCTGTAAGAATTAATAATGCATTCGTCTGAAGATCTTTTTGTTTAAAAGTCTGCAAATTTACTTCCACTAGATACGTTTCTGAGACAAGAAACCTGGATTTTCCAAAGATACTCTTCCCTTCTATCGTGCCTTGTACGTAACCATTAGGAAGATATCGCATTGATTCTACGTTTTTTTTGATAAAGAGAATCTCGAGCAAAAAGAAGCATTGATATGTTTCATATAGAGTACTGCATTCGCTGTAATCGCAGGAACTCGTAGATAATAGCGGCAGCTGTGATTACGAGTTAAAGCGGCGCGGGCGGCAGGTATGACTAAGATGAGACTGGAGTTGTTGGGGTGCGAGGCTCTTCCTTTGGAAGGGATGTACCGTTCGCAGCGGCACGACGTCCTAACTCCGCAAAGTAGTCCGGAATCACGCAGCGTTCGTCAAGAACAGCGTAGCAATGCGGGCAGCGTCGGATCCGCGATATCACAAGGCGATATGTATCCTCTAGATCAGCCCACCTTCGAACTCGATCATCTGCCTCTACATATCCCAACGATCCTTCATTGTAAGTGTCGACAAACGAAATAATGTCCCGGTTTAGTGGATAGCTCCAAAAGCTGTTAAAATTATCCGGGTTCCTTCACGGAAAGATTTTGCTGAAGTATCTAACAATTTAGATAGCTACAGATCTGAAAATAATTCTGTTGGACCATTTTCTCTGAATGGTTGGACCATCTTTATTCTGAAAAATATTTTCAGAGCATTCGTATTATTGAAAATATTCATAGACATTTTTTACGCCGTAATTGAGATTGATTTTTAGTGTGATGTCTCTTAACAGATATTTAATCTATGTATAATAAACTGTATGAAAATAATGATAATAAATTTAATATACATATAAACAGATATAATATAAAAACTATTTTGTATGTGCAGCTTGTACTGTTTTTCACAATATGTGCGTGTTAATTTATAATATACGATAATTATCATTAATAGTAATTCCATTTTATACTTTTTATTATATCCGTTGCATCGATCAATATGTTGCAGCCACGATACCAAAATGTGGTGGATGTCAGGAAGTTATTTTGGATAAATACGTTCTAAGGGTCCTGGAGAGGTGTTGGCATGCAAGGTGTCTTACATGTCGGGACTGTGGTGCCAGGTTGACCGACAAATGTTTCGCGAGAAATGGCCATGTGTTCTGCAAAGATGATTTCTTCAAGTAAGCACCAATAATTGTTATCACGATATTACTTGTACATATACACGTGCAAATTAATATTTCCAAAATATTATGTAGATTATTTAGATTTATATTTAATATACGTATAAAATTATCTCTATGAAGGCATATATCATTTATTACAATTTATAATAATATTTACTGCTAGTTATAATATTATTCTTATTAATTTTTTTGATCGTTTTTATTAATTTTATCTTTAAGAAAATCATTTATAATATATACGAATACAATAACTGCATTTTTCTTAAAATCCTGAAATCTCTGGATTCTACTTTTATATTCTTGTTAATCTTTGATTTGAAATGTTAAACTATTACAGAATTATCTTGCTTAATCACATTTTAATACTATAATAAGAATAAAGTAATGAATATCATCATTCGATCGATTAAATTTGACGAAATCGCGATAATTCCATATCAGCTGTATAGTTTTGTCATTGATGTGTGAATGTAATGTGAAAATATTGTATGTTGTTGGTGTGGCAGGCGTTTCGGGACAAAATGCGCGGGCTGCGGCCAAGGGTTGGCACCTTCGCAGGTGGTACGAAGGGCGCAGGAGTTTGTCTATCATCTTACATGTTTCTCGTGCGCTCTTTGCTCTCGGCAACTGGACACTGGTGACGAATTTTATCTCATGGAAGATAGAAAGCTCGTCTGCAAGCCCGATTATGAACAGGCAAAGGCGAAAGGTAAGAAGTAATTTTTACGTAACCCTTTTAAATTGCCAACAGATAGCATTTTCAAGAAAGGATTATTTCTCGTAACTGTCTTTATTTAAAATAATTTTCTATAGCAGTTCAATACAACGTTTATGTTAGTTTTTGGGGTGCTTTATTCATTATGATTAAGGCTGTATAACAGATATATTATTAATTGAATAATTAAACAAAACGTTTCCACAAGATATATAATATGTAATTTATACGACATTTCAGAACTGGCAGATGGGGGAAGTATAGACGGTGATCAACCTAATAAGAGGCCACGAACGACGATCACAGCAAAGCAGCTCGAAACTCTCAAGCTGGCATACAACACCAGTCCGAAGCCAGCAAGGCACGTGCGAGAACAGCTGTCTCAAGACACGGGCCTCGATATGCGCGTCGTTCAAGTCTGGTTTCAGAATAGGTAAGAAAAATTGAAAGTTGGACTTAAAAAAATTACACACTGTGAATAACATTCATGATGCGAATACGATAGAGAAGTTAGAAAAGATAAGATAATTTTAGATCCTGACGAAATTATTAAATTAAGAGAGAAGCATTGGCTCATCAGGATTCTGTATTAGTGTCTGATGTGGCCTGTAATATGGTTTCCGAAGCCCTTTATGGAGGCAATCGAGAGATTCGGAGATGTTGAGAGACATCAGTCTCCGAATATATATCTCTTTTTACATAAAATTTTAGATAATTCATTTTAGATAATTCAATTAATGAAATTAATTTTCATCACCAATTAATTTCCGAAATAATTTTTACTCGAAAATTATACGTCATGTATCATTTAATAATGAAAATGATGTAGAGGTATTAATTTATTGTCTGGATTTTATAAATCCCAGAAATGAGTTAAAGATTATGATAACAAAATTGACGTCTACACAGGAAAGAACGCTTTTGTAGTAACACATTGCAGATTTAAAGTATCCAAACATTTAAATACATGTAGATTTGAAAATGATTTTGTTGAACCGTTACAATAATTATGTAGAAAATTCGCATTATGAGCAATGCTGCAAAAAAAATGTTGACATTCAGCAAAATCGCTCTTTCTGTATACATACATATTGCTAATTTTACTCAGTTTTATTCAACATACCCAAGATCATGATACACCACAAGCGCTGTACTTTGTAATAACTGTGGATGCACATTTTTCCCTCTTATCGCTCAAGTAGCACTACGTGATATTGTAGTAGGGAAAGTAACGATCAGTCGCGAAAAATTCTTTTATCTATGAAAGGAGAATCCCAGTCGTTTATCAGAATATTAGAAAGCCCGTGAAAATAACATGACGGATAAGTAAATAAGGCCTATCAATGGCTATAGATAAATATACTATGTAACACGTAAATACATAAAATTGCACACGTGCAATGTAGTTTTCCAGAAAAGTCAAACCGATATTTGACGTAATGCGAGATTAATATCAGATTGTCGCGACGAGATAAGATACACATTCTTTCGCTATTCAACGAATCAATAATGGAGAGTAGAAATTTATGAGACGTTAGAATATTTATCATAAAAAATCGAGTACTTATCATAACGAGTATGCTTATCATTCTACAAGTTATTCATTTTTTATTACTTTATCTATGTTCAGTATCAACCATTGAACACGTGATATCAAAGTAATAAAGTGGGAGATTTATCATATATATATATATTTTTTTTTTAATTTATAATTATAAATTCTTACTATTTATATTAGCACGATATCCAAATATATTAATAAAATTTTGTAATATTGTTTATGAAAAAATAATTGACGATTAAGCGCAACAAGATATCCCAAACAACTTAGATGGACCTATATTTTGCTAAATTATTATAAATATTTGGAAAATTGTTTCTTGATAATTTTTTTAAAGTCCAAATCTATGATACTTAATTAGTGATCTTATTTTCGGAAGTTTTTAAAATAAAATTTTTTAAACTAGCTATTGATTGTTGTTATTAATTATTCATTATGGTCTTTGTAGGAGGGCGAAAGAAAAGAGGTTGAAGAAAGATGCTGGTAGGACGAGATGGTCGCAATATTTTCGCAGTATGAAAGGTGCCGGTTCAGGCGGTCATTCGCCTAGACACGATAAGCTACTTGACAAAGATGAGCTAAAGGTAGACTTGGACTCCACCTTTGGTCATCACGGTGAGTTGCATTATTGCATTATCATTTTGTTGATATAAATACAAGGATGGCAATAAAAAATGCAGAAAGAACTGAAAGATAAGCATAATTCTGGTGTGTCGCAATTTATCTCGATTTTATAAATACTATAGTTTGTAATAAATTGGTTCCTTCAACGTTGAAATAAAGCTTCTAATCAAATTAAAGTCTTGAGATTGAATTTTGGGAAATAAAAGATTTTTAGTTAAATTAGCATTTGTTGTTCGCTCAAACTTAAAAACAGATTTTAGTACTAGTCAAATTTCAAATAAACTTCTACACTACAAAATCTTGATATAATGATAAATATGAAAACAATGAAAAAAAGTAATGAAAAAAGCATTAGAAAGCATTGGAAAAAATTATGTTACATCAAAAAGGCATTTAATAGGTAAATGTGATAAGGCAATATAAATATATATGCTATACTGTATAAAAATATGCACATGCAATTGGCAGCTATCATTCACAAGGTGCTTTCTCCTATATAAAATAATTATATATCAAAGTTATTTCTATAATAATCGTATTAGCCGCTTCCGAAACAATCTAAACGAGCGATGTATTATATGGTACTCGTTCCCGAGTAAGAGCAGGTAATAGCGAGCATAAATTCAAGGATGGCCCGCAATCTTCCTGAAATCTCGGACACGGTGAGCCGGCAGTTAGCCTCCGCGATCTCCTGAATATTTGAGGAGACCGTCCTCCCCTCGGATAGCAGGCATCTGAGTACTGAGAGACGCAGACACAATGGATGCCGCCAGTCGCTGGCTCGACTTTCGACTTTCAACTTACGACGTTAGAATGATCACTCGTTTCAAATAAATAGCTCCCGTCGCGTGACTGAAAGCACCTTTTTAGTCATCTTTTTTTAATATATCCTAATTCACATCATTATATTTCTTTGCAGATCTCTTAGAATAGAATATTAGTGTTATATTATATTATATCTTTAAAAGATGTAATACGCATTCTCTCCATCTAATTGCTAGTCTGAAACCTAATGAAGACAAACGATCTGTTTGTAGATTTGAGTAACGATAGCTACGGAACAGTGGTGAACATGGGCCTGGATGGAGAGGGTGCGAGTCCAGGTGGTGGCAACGGAGCCGGGGGTGGACCGCCCCGCGGATACCTGGGTGCGACAACACCTCCGTATCTCTCAACGTCCAGATCGCCGTCCTTACCACCTCAGTTCCCATATCCGCCGGACGCTGGTCTCTCGGTGTATACCACTCTCGGTAAGTCCAACGTCAATTACTATAAGCAACGTACTCTTAAAAAATTACGCTCTCGGCTCTTTCTATTATCTTCAAATCTTCGAAACTGCCTCCTAATATTTCCTAATTTTTTCAATTTTCTGAATTCCCGCAATTTCTTCAGTCCTTCAATTTCGTCAACCCTCTTCCAACAGTGTCGAGAGATTTTGATTTTTATAACGCTTTTCGAGATCTCCCAAATCTATCAATTTTCTCAGCTTTTATGTCAGTTCCCATTTTAAACGAGCCTTGCTCGCTAGTGGTCAATAATATACTCGGGCTGAGACAAGAAGAAACTCGAGCGTTAAACTATTCTAGTGCGAGAGTCGCAAGTTTACGACTGACGCAAACCATATGATTCCAGGGGGACCGGGCGGCATGGTGCCAGGACCAGCGTCGGATCTGAGTAACGAATCGAGTGGAGGCGGCGGTGGCGGCGGCGGCGGTGGCGGTGGTAGCGGCGGTGGCGGTGGTTACCCCGACTTCCCACCGTCGCCGGACTCCTGGCTCGGCGAACCGCCACCCCCGCATGCTCACCATCATTCTCATTCCCATTCCCATTACGCCACATAACCCGCCAAAACCGCGCGTCGCCAAATACCACATAGAATAACGTGCTGGCAAAGCGGGGCATTCACTTGAGACCGTCGGTGTTGGCCTCGTCGTCGTTGTCATCCCTGGGGAAGCTGAAGAAGTTTTTCCCGGTGTGTTACTTCAAATAAAAAATAATAAATTTCGTAAAATTCATTAAATGTGAATACGTTCACCGCTTGATTCTATTCTGATCTCTTTACTGCAAGGAAAATCTAAAATCTTTTTATGTATATATGGAAGGTCAAAAGCGAAAATGAATTTTTATTTTTCATTAAAAATGTGATAATCTTTTAATTTATTACATCTGATATTTTTTCATATTTTCATGTAAAATGTATATTATTTTTTCATGTGTATATTTCTTATTTATACAATATCTATATTTTTAATTTATTTTGGAATAGTGTAATTTATAGAATTTATAACAATTTATCATCATAATCATTTTAGTGATTTAACATTTGAATAAATAATAGAAATCACTTTTTCGCTTTTAAATCTTTTATATTATTGATTAGTGTTAGGATATCGATTAATGTTAGGATAAATTTGAATTAATTTTTGGGTAGATCATCTGCGATAAATTACGAGAAAAATTTCGAGATAATTTTCGATAATTGACATGGTCTTCAACGACGACGGATTGTGCGATGTTCGTGAACGTCCCTCGTGGTCCAAATCCAAGTTATTCTATGCTGGTATTTTACACCGTCCCTCCTCACGATCTTTCGTCATCCGAGCGACCGTATCGACGTCATACCCTTATGGCACACATACGATTCGCATTCGATACTACGACTAATCTAAATATATTTATGTACAAGTTCCTCGTTTTTCGGAGTTTGATTGTCGAGTAATAATAGGAGGTAGTGATAAACGTGTCCCGGACTGTTCGCGGATCCATTCGTCGTGATCTATGATAATTATTATTTCATTTTAGTCTCTAACGAGCCCGGAAGACAATTTGTAGAAAATGAGACGTCGAGATTTTATAACAAGATATGTGCAAGTTTTAGTTTTAGAGAAATGAGTTATGACACACATATATTTGATATTGTCTGAACGAATTCACATCATCACGACGAATGTGATCATCTGTATGATCGTATCATACTGCCTCTAAGTCCGATTTTCATAGAACAAGTTTTTAAAAAGTATCAAAGTATAAGTCAATTTAATACATATATAGCTTACATATAATTCAAAATTTCATAAATTTACAAAAGAATGTATGATCCTTTTTTTTCTTATCAGATAGATTTGTTCTTTATATTTTCTTATAAAAGTATGTAATTTCTTGGAATGTCGAGATAAAATGCTTTGTATAATCTAAATTACTATCTTATTGCTTTATGTTATCATCGAATAAGAATGATAGAATATATAATAGAAGAAATAAGGAATTATTTCCGATATTTGATCAAGATAAAATAATTGTTTTATTTTTAACATTGTTTGAGCGATTTTCAAAGACTTGAATTCTGAAAATCGGGCATCAGGCATACGTGCTGACGATTTACTTTGCTTGCGTGTGACGCTAAAATCTTGAAGTGTGTATTGTAAATAGTATGAATTAGGAAAACCTGTAGGAAAAAGTTGGTCCAATTCATCTTATTACTTTTTAATTACCTGTGCATTATTAAAACATAAAAAAAAAAAATAAATCGAATTATGCCAACTTAGTAGCTCCAATAATATAATTTATACTATATTCACGTGAATGAATACATTTTCATTTCTTCCGAATTTGATATTATATTGTATAGAAATAGTTTTCTTTTTCAAAATTGAATAATCATGGATTGGAAACTTTTTCTTGCTAGTTGATAAAAGATTGACGTGCAAAGGTTTCAACATGCACAACAATATTACGTTAAACAGTATTCACTTAATTTACATTTGTAAATGTTTATACAAACGCATATTGTCCGTATTACTTCCACTGGATATGTTTTAATTACTATATTTAATATAAATTTGAAATCTCTCTGTAAAACGAATGCAAAGTCGCTACAATCTGAGTAGAATTGTACGATCTCGTGCATTCTTATGCTATTTTTGCGCGCCAATTTGTACAACGATCAAAATTATAGTAATTTCGAACTGCATCTCGTTGCTTGACTACGAGGTCATGTAAGCCGTCGATAACTTGTAAGTGACTCGCGTCATTGTGTATACAGAAAAGAAATTGAAAAATAGTTCTCGAGGCCTAAGTCGCAAAATATGTTGATAATCAAAACAGAAGAAAAATAAATTAAACAAATTGAATGTACGATAAAGCCATGCTAAGTGAAATAACCATAGAATAATAATATGAATCTTAGATGAATTAACAAATTGAGTATCTTACTGTTATTAAAATATGTTCACAAGAATGGTAAAATGTTTCAGATTATAGTGGCCACGTTTAGCAGAATATTTATTTTGCGGTGTTGTGGAAATTTTCTTCATAAAGATAGGACTATTCCTCCAGATCTAAAAGTGTAATCTAATCAACGTGAAAAAAAACTTCAACAATTGCAAAATAAACATTCGCAGCCATTATGAATTATTATAATTTTTTTAATATTTTCATGTATTATATTACCTCTCTGCTAAGAATATAATAAAAATAAGGGGTTTCAGATTTTTACACAAAGATTTTAAATAAACATAATATACATATACAGAATATAGCAGAAGAGGTATGCTTTGTGGCACTTTGCAATTTTAACGATTTCGTAATGAAGTGGATAAATAGAACAGTAATAGATTGATTAATACAAATACGTCTCATATTATTATTAAATGGTATGTTAGCATGCAACGCGAGCGGCAACAGCGACAAAAGCGCAAGAACGTCATTGTAGAATTGTATATATCTCGGTACCGTTCCCAACTCTCCATCCCCGTCACGCTCCTTGTCTTCTTACATGCTCTCATACGTTTTACCAACGGATACGATTATCGCGAACGGAAGGAAACGGTAAGAAAGGTATATTAGACTTATAAGAAAGATTAATGTTGTACAGTATTTCTCTCCGCTCCTCGCCGGATGTGCGGTCGAAGGAATTCGCGTGTCTGGCGCAGTTCATAAACTTCACATCACTATGAGTTATTACGGATCTTTATATTATTATCTAGTCATGGAGTGATAATAAAAATTCTATCATAATCTTAATCTCCGTGCGTGGTTTTATCTCTATCATTCTCAAGTATCGTGTGCGGCACATTACCAAGTGTGACTAAACCGCCTCGAAAATGAAAGGTGTAGGTCATCGACGGAAATTCAAAAGCAGAAGTTCGAAAAGTTAAATATAATCAACATGATGTACACACTTGTGATTAACGCACAAATTCTGCATATCAATGGCACTTTATTCATGGTGATTATGTACAGATGCTACATAACGATATATGAACTATAATTATTATATGTACACACATACGCAAATTTCTGTTATTCATAAAGCAAAATACATCAGTAAACGAAGACAGGATTTGATACCGGCTTTCGCGCCGTATTCAGCACTTGGAAGAACTTTTCCACAATGAAAGAAAATCTACAAAAATGTCAAAAATATCATGCGCGTATTCTATATAAATATATACAAATCTCAATGTACAAGTTCATCTTAAGCTCTCTTTCATTACATTTTTTGTATTCTTTTTTAAATAGCGAAAATAGGTTCTCCTGTGTATGAAAATATTTGTCGTTTAGAAAACTTCTTCGTTTAAAAATTTCATAACACGTAACGCCTGAGTATTACATTTTTTTGTACCAATGTATCGTTAATTCTCTCATCTCGGGAAAAATGTGAGAAGAGATAAATGAGAAACGCAGATAAAACACGATACATTGAATGAATAGTAAATCTATGAGAACACAATTCAACAAGTAACAATTTCCATAGTTCTATTTCCTTTTTCACTTTTTGTGTATAATATTTTTTGATTCATCAGTCTGTAATCTCTTAATTGTCCAAAGGTTCATCGAATGTCCTTGTCTTTTTTAGGATACTTCTTGTAACCATAAGCTGTTTTATTATCGCTTTTTCAACGTTTTTCTTATTCTTGTTTGAAGTTGATAAGTGTTCAAATGTATCTTCCAGTGCTTTCCTAGTTTTCACCAGTCTTCGTTTTAACGCTTCATTCTCCTGTTTCAAAGCTTCCACCTCTTCAAGACCTGTAATTATAACATTAAAGAATCATTTGAATTATTTTAAAATAAATTCAAAAGTAAATATTATTAAATAAGACTAATTACTTTCAAATAAAAATTATAAGATGAAAATAGCTTTATAAGTTTTTAAAAACAAAAAGGATGTAACATATTCATAACATTTTTAACACATTTTTTTTTTTCAAAACATACCTTCTATCGGTAATGGACTTTCACTGTTTGAATCTTGAGCTCTATGATTACCATTGTCTTCGTCGCTTAATAAGTTAGTCATAGATTCTGTGATCTTTAACGTATCTTTCAAAGGTCTTATTATAGTAACAGCAGCGTCGCTTTCTATTCCCAAATCTGGCGAACAACTGGATTTGCTGCGACCTCCGAATGCAGAGTAATTCATCGGTTGCCAAAACTGGGAATTCTATAATAAATTAGAGAAATCAAAGTTTAAATCTTATTCTTATTAAATCTTCTTTCACAAGTTTGAAAATTTTAAACAAAAAGGAGTGCGCGATATAAAATTATAAAATATCTGTAATTTATATAAATTAATCATATAAATTAATCATAAATAATGCAATTTATAAACCTTTATATTAAAATAATAAATAACAGCAATTTATGGAACATTTTTAATGTGTAATAATATGCAATGTAAAATAATATGTGCATGTTATTTATGTAGCATTACATGCAATTGCTGGAAGGTTTATTGATGAAGTATTAGGGTATCAATTACGTATAATTCACAACTCGTAATTGTTAAAAGTGTGGACAATGCATTCATAAATACAATATCCACCTTTAATATATTCCATAAATAAAATGCATTAACACTAAGAGAAAACGGCGAGCAACTAACATTATAAGGTTGATATTCCTGTAGAATATCGCAAGTTTGTTTGAGCGTAGCGTCCGTAGGTATCGACGATACGCCGCTCGAACTCGCCGTCGAATCGCTAGCCTCGCACACCGCCATGTGTCTTCTGAATTCTTTATTCGCTGTTTCGAGTTCTTGCACTCTTGCTCTATGCGAATCGTTGATCTGATTGAGATCGCATATCTGTGTACGGCGATGTTACATCACATATTAGTGCTGACACACACCGGGGAACACTTTCATAAACTAATTTAACTTTGCTTACCTCTTTGCTGAATTTATCGTGTAGCGAACGAACAGCCACATCGTATCGATTCTCCATTTTTCTTATATCTTGCTCAAGTTTCAATTTGTCGTTCGTTAACTTGGTGTTCTCTACAAATATCTGACTGTGCGAAAGAGTGAGATGATCTAATTCTTGTCTGAGAGTGGATATGGTTGCTTTGGCAGTTTCGGTTTCTTCCTCCAGCTGTTTAATTCTCGCTCGCAACTAAAATGGATCAAATAACTGCAGTTCTATGGCAATTCTTATAATCAATGTAAAAAAAGCAGCACGCACTTACCGATTCGTTTTCTTTGTTGAGTATTAACAGAGTTTCTGTAGTCTTTCTTTCGGAGTTTTCCTTGTACTGTAAAAATTCTGTTTTCTGTTTGGTAATTTCACTCGCCATTAGCTCGACATCACTGATCTTTTTTTCCAATTGCGTCTTGCGAATGCAATTCTGCTTGTTCTCCTTTCTTAACGTGTGGAACTCGTGTATTTTCTTCTCCAAAGAAGCTTGCAACTTTTCACAAAGCCTCTGAGATTTCTCTAATTTCGTAATAAACAGCGTTAATTTTTCATCGGTGGTCTGTAAATAAAATTCAGCTTTTATAATTATAAATTTCTAAATTAATGGAATATGTTTATATCATAAATTACTTCAATTTTTAACAATTCATATACATCAATCTTTTAGTTTAAAAATGATTGATTAAAAAATAATATTTATTTAACCGTATTAATAAGCGCAAATGATTAGTGATCTAAAAATATATAGATATACTTACACAATCAAAAGAACATGTGGTCAAATCGATCCTTAGGGCGCTAAGTTCAGAATACAACAAATCATTCGTTTCTTTCAGCTCCTGTATTTGGTGGCTCATATCCAAATCGCTGAGGTCGTTCTGGTAAGTCTTATAATAAGGCACATAATCTGCGGAGTCTTCGGAGTCGCTGCAGGTCTTGGTGTACTTCGTGAATCTGGAGCGGCTTAGGTTCTTGTGTTGCTTCTCTTGCAAACCGATTCTGGCCATGGAGACGATCCGATCGGGTTCTGAGAACGTTTCAGAATCCGATTGCGACGCCTGATTTTTCATCTCCACAACATTTTCGGACCGACTCCTTTTCACGGAACTATCAATCTTATCATTCACAATTATACCATCTTGAACGTTCATGCCTTCGAGAGCACGCACGAAATCATCCGATAGTATCTTAGAGCTAAGCAGAACGTCCAGCACAATCTTCTTATGCTCGTTACCGATAGTGTCCGCACGATCGGTATTCTTGAGCATCTCCTTCATGAACTTTACCAGATCCTTCAGATGCGTGCGCAGCAGTTCGCAGTAGTTCTTCGCCTGTTCTGTCTCGTTACCGCAACCATCGATCTCCGCGGAAATGTCAGGCTTCGACACAAGCTTCAGCCACTTCAAATAGTCCACTTCCTTTTCTAGATCATTCCGCTGAGTCAACAGCCTCTGTACGTATCCATTTAGTGTCTTCACGTCTATCTTTTCATTTCCATTGATGTAATCGAGTCGGATGATATCGTTCGTGAAATTTACTTTGACACCGATCTCGTTAAGTTCGCGAATCAGATTCGTCAATTGCACGCTACTATCGGCTTCTTGGATAACTTCGGGCTTATTACGATTTCTATCGTGGCTATACGATGATGTCATGTGATTGTGCAGCTTAGCAATCTCTTTGTTCTTGCTCCAGAGTTCTGTGTTGACCAACATCTGCAGATTTTGAGTCGTCATCTGCAATTCCTTTGTCAGTTGTTCGATTTTGCGATTCTTCTCTTCGACCTCGGTGTTCCGTTCATTCAACTGCTCGAGCAGATCTTCTCGCGGCAGAGTATCGTCGCGATAATCGGTAGTACTAACTTCATCCACATTATTCATCTCAGCATGCCTGAGCTTATCGAGTTCGGCAATTTTGTTTTTTAAGTCTTCCGTAATAATCTGTTTCTCCATCTCCAAGATCTCGATTTTTTGCTCCTTATCAAGAAGACGAACTTCAAGTTCCTGCACAACAAAAAAGAAATAAATTTATTCAAATTTGTATAAAAAAGGCATAATTTTATTTTTTTAATTGTATTAAAAAGATAAATATACATATATAAGAATATGCAATTAGATTGAATTTAAAAAATTATTTATTACATATAGATAGATAATAATTAGCATATAATCACATATATTATACGCAAATTTTGTATTTTTGAGAATAATTGGCTTTAATAAACGAAGATAAAATAAAATTGTATAAAATTGTATATATCGTAGTTATAATCAAAAGTATTTTAAATATATTTACTATTAAAATATGAATATACACTATAAAAATTATTATAATAAATTTATTACTTTCCGAATACAACGTACATTTAGCGTTTTTGTCTTTAAACCAATTTTTCATTTAGCGTTATGCTGATTGAAGCAAATATTATAATATTACATAATATATTATATATATTTCCTCTTTTGAACTCTAGTTTATATTGTTTGTGCAATTAATTACTAATTATATTCATCAAAGAGAAATATAAATAGTGTAATAATAAACACAACATAATTACCAAAATGTAATAAAATATAAATAAAAATACAATATTATAAAATTTAATTAAAAAGCCAATGTCATTCAATTATTTATAAAATTGGTTATTTTATTATTATGTAGAAATTGCAATTGCAAATCATAGTTGACAATATCGGTAATGGATAAGAAATTATACTTGCGTTAGACATACCTTAAATTCGACTTGCGTGCGTGTTTCCAGGAGATTCTTCTCAGCTTTTATTGTCTCGATTTGGTCTCGCAGATCGCTAATCTTACTTTCCATTTCTTCGAAACGTTGCTGCAAGCATAAAGTATCGTTCCATATCAATAAAACTCAAAACGTTAAGTTCACTAAGGGAATGCTTTATTCATATATATAATTTTGATTACAATAAAATCAAGTCCATGTAGTATTATAATATAAGAAACGTGCCTTTGAGAAGTGGGAAAAGAAGGAAATGCAAAGACATTACATGCAAGTTATACATTCTTATGCAGGGAAACAATTACAATAATTTGTTAACTTTTCGTTTTCTTAGACCAACATCGTGGCGGTACGAGTGTAACAATCGCCGGCCCCTAAAAGGAAAACACATTTCTTGTAATCTCTCCTGTTTTTTTTATTAAATATGTCGTACTTGAAATTTATGTAATAAAAGTAGCTTTTTGGAGAATAATTGTTCCAACAAAAATATAATAGCAAGTTTTTACTTTAATAATTGATAGCAATATGTTTTTATGCATAAAAATATAAAAAAAAGAAAATAATTTTAAAAATATCATGATCTATAATCACTGAAGACATTTAATTAGAATATTTAATATTTTAGTAAAGATATAATTTTAACTTATGAATCTATCTAATATCTCGCGAATAAAAGTGTAACATGTAATAGTACATTACATGCAAGTATACATTACATGCAAGTTTTAATAAGCTATAGATATATAGTGTTTCAACCTATGAGAATGTTCTTTCACACACACAATCACAGAATCTTTAATAAATTTAGGAAATCTATTTCTTTTTTAACTCGAAATTACTAATTTTCTTTATTTTAAATATTTATCTTATTTATTTTCTGTCTTTGTCAATATTGTATGGTGTATTTTAAGCATCAATTTCTTTATTTTCTATATAGCTTTAAAAATACTGATATTAAGATTAATCAAATTACAATATAAATATAAAATGCATATTATAAAATATATTATCAATTAGCTTTTGGATAAACTATTTAATCTGTCAGAAGTATTTAATTAAAAATGTTTGTTTGAATAATTTATTTATTCACATTTCAATTTAAATTATTTTTAAATTTTGACCTATTGTATGTGCAGTTGAAAGAGCATACTACAAAAAGAAAATCTGTAAACATTAGTCTAAGTACAACAACCTCAATATCCTTTAATGAGGATATTGAGGAAAATAGCTCTGACGACAGCACTCTCGACAACACTTTACCTACCTCCATCCGCACTGAGGCGCACAGACAAGAGAACATATTTAGTTGTTAAACTTTTAACTTAAAGAACAGCAACAGAAGCAGCGATCGATTAATCGACTCGCGGATAGATACTCTACGTCAGTGCTAGTGTGATCAGCACTGGTGAATATCCTTAGTAAAGACTACGCCAATATCAGTTACCTACGCATCTGGCAATCTATAATTACTGGCTAATTTGAAATTATTATAGCTTTCATGGAGCGCAATCGCTAACAAGACTTTTTCACTTTTCAAATTTTTTAAAAAGGTACAGTTTGTTTAATTTTCACAAATTTCTTGGTTCTTTATACTCTCTCAACTTATTCGACACATAGAGCAAAGTAACAACTTCCTTCCTTTGTGCTGTATTAGAGCAATCGTGCGCTATTTCCAGAGCGTACAGACACGAGTCGTTTTCGTAGTAGTCGTATCGTCGAGATTGCTGGACGATCGGCGATGAATCGTTGTTGCTCGTATTGTTGTATTCTTGTATTATTATTCGTTCGGGACTACCGCAGCTACGGCGGCTGATCGATCGAGATGAATTTTCGTATGAGGACTGCCGCGTATCGCGATACATACACCGTAAGAAGCCGCGAGAAAAGACGGCGGTCTCTATTAATAGACGACGACCGCGTCTTCCCGCACGGTATTCTCGAGATACCAGACGAGTCGCGCTCCAAAATCTTTCTCAATGCAACGGACTACTTAGAAAACTTTATAATATTGAGAAACTATACAACGACAAAGCTTTGCAAGATAAAGATAAGAGAAATCTAGTAAAAATTATGGAAGATACAAATATATGTAATCCGAAGGCAATAAATAATAAAAAATTAGGGAAGCAATAGTTCAAAAAATAATGTTCTGTAGATATTTACTATCTATATCAAATTACATAAATAAAGTACAAAAGCAATTTATTAAAATGTAAAAATAAAATAAATGTTAAATAAAAAGATACAATTTAATGTAGAATTTAATATGGCAGTATAAAAACGAATTTAAGTATTTAATACATTTATATGAAATGCTCTTCTATAACAAAGAGCATTTTATATAAATAAATATCTCCTGGAGAAGAAGGAAACTCTTCAAGAAATGGCATCACTTTTTCTGACGAAGATGTTATCAAAACGAATGTAATGTTAATTAATATTCAATATTGGTTAATTAATATTCAATACACTTAACAAATAAAATATAGATTGTTTTTATATGATGATATAATTGAAAAGAGAACAATGTTTTTGAAAAAAATTAATTTAACATCTAGAGTAAAACGTTTTTATATAATATAGAGCATAAAGGACTATTTTATTCTCAGTGTAGTGAATCTTATGTGCATACGTAAAATTACATGTGTTATGGAAAAAAACCTATAAAAAAATTTTATAAAAAAATTTATTATTTATATTATTTACGAAATATATATTCAATAAATATATTAGAAAAACTCATGATACTATTATGAGAATTCTGAAAATATTGTTATAATAAAATTATAAGTCTTAGAGAAACAATTAACTTTCAAGTTAATATTTATCTAAAATATTAATATTGTTCAAATAAATTATGAAATTGTACAAATGTGCAAATTCCTATGTACAATAAAATATAAATAATACAATCTGCTGTATATTCTGAACATCACGTTGCAATAAAGTGCAATAAACAAAAATAAAATATGTATTATTAAAATTTATCTGGCTTACACATATAATTACATCATATGTCTCGTAAAAAATAACAGAAAATTATCATGTATAAAACTATAAAAAGTACAAGAGAAATAATAAAAAAAACAAGATAATTCAAAATAAAATACATTATATAGAATAATCTCAGTCATGCATTGCAAGCGAAGCAATTGTCAGTCAAGTAAAATAGTTTAAAACAATAAGAAACATGCAATCATAATAATGATGGTATAAAGCAGAAAAGAAGCAGAAATTAAGTAAATTTAATGATTTTGAAAAAAAGAGAAAAATGTTCAATATATTAAGTTGCCTTATCGTGCTTCTTGGCAAGCAAAGCGTCTCTACACTTCCGGATTCCAGACAACATTTAAAAAATTATGCCATACATAACATAATTTTCTAATAGTTTAAAGATTCAATCACAATTAAATACACAATTCTGAAACGTAGAGATCGGCAAACAAGATTAGACATGAATCGCAATATTGACCTGTTTGCAGGAATCGTTTTCAAAATCATCCGCATTCTTAATGCCGAGATCCTTCAACGAGACGGGACCGTGGCTGTTCCTTCTTTTACGTAATTCTGCCTCCAATTCTACAATCTGCCGTTCTTTATGAGAATCCGTGTCTCGCATTTGTTGCTCACGCTCCATGAAACCTTGTATCGCTTTAATGGCTTTCTGATGTTCGCCTTCCATCTTTTTCAATTTCTGTTCTGCATTTTCTGCTTGCTTCTGAGAGTTGCATAGTTTTAATATCAACTGCTTTCTAGAATCCTCGTGCTGTTTTAATTTATTGTCTACTTCTTCCAGTTCCTGCAATTCAAGTTTTTTAATAAATCAAATAGCCTGCCAGATCATTTTATAGCAGAACAAGTAATAAGAAATGTTATTAACCTTTATAAGATGCCTGATTTCCCTGGTATCTCCATTTAATGATGAATTCAAACTCGCTGCTCTTTCTTTATTTGATTCATAATCATAAGCACCATCATACTTCGTTGCACTTTGAACACAAGATACCTTTTGCCCCATAGATAGTGATATATAATCGCTCGTCAATGAAATTACAGCCGAGGGACTATTAGGCGGCGAACGCTTGCCATAATTATTTTCGCACTACAAAGTATATAACAGATATAATTATAAATTACAATAGATATAATTACAATAAATTACAACAAATGTAAATATAATAAATAAAGAAATATAAATAAAGAATCTATAGCACAGTTCCTTTACATACAAATAAGATTTGAAATTCGTGCGATTGTAAGATATTTAACATTAAGAAAAAAAGATAACAGTAATGTCAGGTTGTGTATGTAAATCATAATAAATCATAAAACAATTAATACCTATTTCAAGACTCGAGTTTTTCTAGCACATGTAAAACAATTGGACATTGTGTTACTTGTTTCAAGAAAAAAGCATCAATTTAATTATTATTAAATTTAATTCACCTGTGATAACAATGCACGATGTTTATTGTTGACCTCTACGAGGACGTCGTCGCGCGATTTTACAGATGCCCTCAATTGAATGATCTGGTTTTTTCTTTTTTCGGACACCTGACTGACTTCTTCATAAGCTTGACATTTTTCTTCTAACAATGCGCTTTTCTGTTTGATGAGTCTGTCTTGTTCGGCGAGATCGTTTTTATATTGTTCCACAACAGAATCCTTCTTGAACAGTTGATCCTTCAATTCCTTTACTTCGTCGCGCAGCTTGTCGATACTTTGTACTCGATCACTGTCTTGCTTCTCCCGCAACCGCGTTTCCACGTCTAATCGCTCTCTGAACTGATCTCGCTCGTTCTCAAGTTCCTGCGTCCAACTGCGCTCCTCTTCCAAACTGCCGGTTATCTGTTTCACCTAGATCATGTAGCAAATGTATCACATATTGCACAAATACTATACAATCTTTCTCCGCCTTGCGTGCCACTTTCCTTTTATAGATATTATGATCATGAAATGAAAAGAACAAATTCGTATCATGTTCCCAAGAGACAAGAGAGAAAATGTTTAATTCATATTATCTGCTTTCTTCGGTTCTCCTTGATTTTTCCCTTCTATGATACTCTTAAGGCCACTATACCTATTTAATGAAACAACGTATTCTCGATATTGCAATAAAAATCGAACAAATAAGTATAAAAAATTTACTAATCATGTATAATAAAAACTTATAGGCTTTGTCAATGAATTCTTCTAAGCATTAATCATGTCATCGTGTAAGCAAGAATTTTTTAACTAATTTCTTTCAAGACTGTTGAAATTATTTAACTTGTAGCAACGAAAGGAAATAAACGCTGATAACGTTTATTTAATTACACTATTATATATTAATTGGAGGAAGGGATATCTCTGGAATAAGAATATGTAGAAATTTCGAAACTATTAATTAAATCCTGTTAATTAATACTTAATTAAATCCTGTTAAATCCATATAATTTAAAACTTTCTTATTCCTATATATTAATAGAACAGATAACGAGAAATTTATAGTACTATTAACTAAACTTTTTATGTCTCAAAATATTAGAGTTATATTCTTGGAACAGAGTTTAAGAGTTATTAAACTTCATTTTATACAAACATACCTCTGCTTCAAGAGAAGTTACCAATTCTTCCATCTGTCGTAACTTTTCCGCATTTTTTAATGCTTGTTCCGGAGTGATACCAAATGTTTCCTTGTAATACATAGATGTATCTAGTTCTCTTTCTTGATATTCCGCTAACTCTGGAATAATAGAAAGAATTTATTTATAATAAATACGTAATTACAATAATAAATTCATTAGAATGAAATTTATATATATTGCAAGATAATTTTATCAAAATAATGATAAATATAATAATTGTATAATAATCGTGCAGCAGACAGAATAAGTTTTTACCTCTTTCGAGCTTGGTTACTTTTTCTCGCTCTTTTTCAAGCGATTGCTGATATTGATCTTGAGTACGAGAAGTTGCTGCTTTCTGTTCCTCATATAATTTAAAAGCTCTCGCTGCCTGATTAAGAAGGACCTGCTTTTCCACCAATTCTTTCCTCAATTTCTCCAACTCTTCCTAAATACCAACATTTCATGGTTAGTTATTAATAATATATAAAACAGTATCATATAATAATTAATATAGATTTACAGGTTTTATATGATACATAATTATAATATATTTATCATAATAACTTCTTTCGAAAAATGGCGTGTAAAGTGAAGAATTTACACTGATAAAAAAAGCTATTAGAATAAAACTATTAGTATAAAACAAGTTATGATATTGACAATGTCAAAAAAACAAATATAAACAAAAATAATTCATAACAAGATCTGTTAAATATAAACCTATTCAAATATATTTTCCAATCATTTCGAATATTTTTCACAAAAATAAAAGTATAAAAGGATTATATAAAAACGTTTTACTCTATAGAGAGAGAGAGAGAGAGAGAGAGAGAGAGAGAGAGAGATATGTTTGATTAATTTTTTTCAAAAACATTGTTCTCTTTTCAATTATATCATCATATAGAAACAATCTATATTTTATTTGTTAAGTGTACTGAATATTAATTAACCTTCAATTCTACATTCGTTTTGATAACATCTTCGTCAGAAAAAGTGATGCCATTTCTTGAAGGGTTTCCTTCTTCCAGGAGATAAATTCGTAACTTAAGCTGGAAGTTCTCCTTTTTTAAACTGCTTAATTCATCCTCATACTCTTTCATTGTTCTACCGTAACCTACTCCATTACTACCACCTCCGCCACCTCCTCCACCATCTCCTGATCGTGCCATCGTTGTTTTGTCTTTGTCTCCGGACGAATTTTCACCATATGGTCTTCCACCTGAAACAGATATTTTCTTGTAGATAAATTTAAATTCGTTAAATTATATATAAACGTACAATAAACACATATTAATATGAATTTTAATAGTGATTATGAAACATTCTTCTAATATAAATAATAATTTCTGCTCACATATACTTAATTAACATTTTTTAAATAATATTAATTTAATATCTTTTTATTTTTTAATATAATAATGTAAATAAATAATGTAAAAATAAAATTATTTAAAACGCATGTATAAAGTTAGGTGTATACTAATTATTCATAAAGACAATAAATACTATCAATTCAAGATTATAAATTTAATATTTAATATTATAATTATATCCATGAACAACTAATCAAAAATAAATAAAAAAGTAATGTACAATAATATTTGCATTATTATTTGAAAACACTGTAATTCATAACTTCGTAATTTATGTATCATTAATTATAAAGATTAAATAATATAAAGGATTAATTTTAAAAATATACATTTTATATATATATATAACATACACATACATTCGTATCTCGAATATCGAATATACAAATCCAAATAAAAATAATAATTTCGTGTTTTCTAACACAAGTAATTTTGATGTTACATAAACAATCTACAAATGACCAAATCTGAAATTGTTTATGCAATATAACTCAAACAATTATTGCTAACATCTGTTGTTCTACTTATTCTTCAAATATATGTATACTCTTCAAGTTAAATTGCATCAATAATGCGTTCCCACACGTTCCCGTACGTGGTACCTTAAACGAGAGCAATGCGACGATATCATGTGCAAGGCCGACACGAGTAATCGCAGATGAACTCTCAAGCTCAATTTTCTATCTGTCATTCGAATAATCACGTTTCCAACTTTGGTTGCATTATTTCCGACACGTGCTGATGGAATCTGTATAAATTTTGAACAACCACGATTTGCCACATGTACCTCATTGAACCCGAAATTAATCATCTTAAAATACTCGATTTTCCTCATTCGATGTCACAAATAAAAAAAAGACGATACAAATAAAAGAACACCATTCAGTTACTTTCAATGCTTACATTCTTATAAGAACATTCCCTAAAAAGATTATAATAGCATATTTTTTAACTATTATATAAAATTCTACATATTAAAAAAAATTATTATTTACATATATTTATTAAATGCATGTCCAAAAAATTATTCCAAAAAATGTGTACGTTTCATAAAAATCTAATTTTTGTTTATATTTTCGTCCACAAATATAATTTCTTTTTTTAGATTATCTATATAAATATAAAGAAGCGCCACTTACTTTCTTTTTTAGCTTTACATAATAATATAGTATAAGAAATATTCTTATAATTTGTATGAGTTTAGATAAATCATGCACGTGTACATTTTTAGAATATTTTTCATACACGCACTATTTTTAGAATATTTTTTAAAAAGTATCTTCCGAATCAATCAGTCTATTTTTAGCCCGTCTAGGCAAATCTCACTGATGCCAAATTTACTTTGGAAGATCGAGCGGCGCCGTCACCATGTACCTTTGAAATTAAATTATTTTGGCGCATCATCGAGCGCCAAAAAGACTTTTTAACACTCTCTCAAGTCGAAACGCAAACATTCCAAGAAAATCTGATACACATATTAACTAATGTATTTTCCCATTTCACTTTTAAAGAAAATTAAATTATTACGTTTATATAATTTTTTTATAATAATGAGCATTGTTATTATATCCTATATATTAATTTTATTTATTTGTTAAAATTATCTTTATAAATATAAATTTATTAATCTTACAAAAAGAAAAATTTTAAATTTCTTATTCTATTTAAAAAATAAGTATTTCAATATAACTAGAAATAAAAGTTTCTTTATGGTCCAGATAGCCGAGATGTGCTCGTAATTTAGCCTGAATGAGTTAATCGTCGTTTCTTCTCTCTTTTCTTCTCCTCGTTCTCTTACATTCATACGTTCAAAGAGTACTATTGCACAACCTTTAGAACTATTCTCATTTATCACTTGCTAGCAATTGCTAACAAACAGCAAGCAAATAGTCGCAAACAATTTCATTCGCTGTTGCAATGACATTGAATTACATCAATTTATTAACGTATCATTAACAGTAATCGGTATTACAAAATAGGAATTAGTTCATATTCACTTTTACTATGTTCCACATCGATTCAACTTTAATCAGCATATTTTTTTTTTATTATAATATATATTTTAATATGAAGTAAATTTTCAAAATTCGGCATACCGAACATAACTTCGATCTTTACTGGCTCGTCTTCGCGGTTCCTCGAGAGGAGAAAAGATCTTAGCAGCGACCTACCGCATCCCATTCCACGAAAAGCGCGTTTTTGAAGTCGTTACATTTTGAAACGTACGTTCAAATTCACGAAAGGGACCAAGCAAGACACCGCACCACAAAGGAGACTTATACGACGGCTGTACAAACACTAACTGCGACAGAACAACAAGCGCAACGCCGAAGACACAAGGCTATAACTTGTGGTTAAAATTATGTTCTAAATGCGCGTGTGTAATGTCATATAGATGTACTTGTCGAAGGTCAGACGTCCACGTGCATTTACCGATTGATCGCACCTAAAAAGCCTCAATGAATACCCCGCCCTTTAACTCGCATAAAGGGCAGTAAACAGTTATGGCATTTAATCTTCATAAATTCAATATTTTTTATGAATTTTAATTAAATTTATACCAAGAGATCTATGCAACCCCATTAAAATATAAATAAACGAAGATAAAAGAAAAATGTTCTTTAAAAGATTCACAAGATATTTTATATCTTTACTATAGCTATATTGCAATGATAAAAGATTTTATGCTACCCATTCAGAACCGATAGAAAAGAGTTGAGAAGAAAAATATCAGTCTTGTAAGAAATGCGATAAATCGTGTAAAGCAGTTTACAAGCACTATGCACATGATTCATACGATAATAGCAACTTTGTAACAAGTCTATGCCGAAATTACGAAGATACATAGAAATGGCTATTTCTCGGTGGAACAAGAATGATTCATCTTGCCTAATTAACGTAACGATGTTCTCCATACTCTTCGTGTCCAAAATATCGTGCTGTCACGTGGAATACGATTGCTGAGGTTAACTGCGCTGTAGCGTCCTAATTCTAATTACGTCTTTCCGTTAAAACCCAATTCATATAAAATTCACTGTACTACGAAGATAAGTTTTGCATCCTTTGAAATATATTATGCAGAAATATGCACAAAATATATTTGTACATTGCGCAAAAGAAGACAAAGGAGAATAACTTCTAGACATGCGTGGTTGTTCCAGAAGCATTTTACGAGTACGAAGACTTTGTCGTGGACACAAAAGTTAATATCGTCGTAACGTTAAACATAAATTCGTTTTTCGACTGTCATAGGCGCGGCGGGGAGGCCATCACGTGTTTTAATAGCCGACGTAAAAAGCTCCGAGAATCCCGAAAGAGCGGAAGAGACACGAAAGCTTTGTGCACCCACTAAAACAAATCTATTTCCTGCTTAACCGGTCGATCGTGTTGTTTTTATTACGTGCCCCGGTGATTTTCGGCAAAAATGCAACTGCGATATCGATTCGCGTCAGAGAGTAGATGCCGCGAAGCAAGAGAGCGAGCTCGCGTATTTATAGATGACACATTTAGGCCAGAACGGTTTAAACTATCTTTATTTTGGCAGGTCAGCCTCCGCTCTCTCCAGATCTCCGATCTGGTCAGTCCCCGGCGGGCAATTAAAATCTTACCGCCGACTAAAGACCTCCGCTGCTCCTACTTTCGCCTCGACAAGAATATTTTTGAAAGTGAATCCGCTGTCACTTTTATTATTCTTAATACTCTAGACTATTAGTCTGGTAATGTATTATGCAACTATATTACTAATATATAGTACTATAATAATTAATTATGGTACCCTGACAGAATAATCATTGCGAGTTAAATAAATTGAGATTTTCTAGGTCAAACATGTATATTAAGCACAATTAACGAAATACGTTTTGATTTTATAAATAAATTACATATACATATATAATGATATATATGTATACAATTATAATATAATTTAATATAAAGAAATGATTTTAAAAATTGATTATTAAATTTTACAACAAAAAAATTTTTTTTTTACACATTTGAGGCTCTCATGCCAGAGTTTGTATCTATTAATATATTACATCTGGCGCATCACAATGATCGCCTGTATATATGAATCAGCCCACGTTACTATTATCCACGAAATAGCTTCTTATTAAGAGCTTTGTCTTTGAACGACCGGTACTTGTCTCTAACGGAGGCGCAAAATTGAAGCTGAAGCTCTGGCTCGCTCATCTTCGGGTAACAAGAAGCGGGCCAATAATTTCTACAGGAGACCTGGATTAGAAACAAACGATATCGCCGTTATTTCGAGAGCCCGGCTGCTAGTAGGGTGCGACTCCACGTGTTAGTGACTCGACGACATTCGTTACCCCTAACAGACTATTGACAGAATGTGATTGCAAAACATGAAATTGGTTTGGTCTTAAAAAATAAATTTTACATGTAATTTTATACAATGCACTAAAAATACAAATCTTGTTAGAATCAAACGTGTACATCACTAAATATGTCACATAAAAAATTCAATATGTAAGATTGCATATAATTCGAAGTAGCATATCTTAGAATAGTCAAGAAACAGGAAAGTAACTGAAAAGAATAGTTCAATTAATATTTCAAATTATTTTCTACAAATATATTTAATGTTTTAATTTTTAAACATGTTATTTAATATTTAATATTATTTTATATTATTTATTTATGTCACAGATTAAATATATTATTATAACATAACATAATAAATGTACGTTTAATGTAGCTTCAACGAAATCTGACAACTCCCAGAAATGTTATTAATGCTAATGTTTCCAGTTTTCTAAATTGATATATCGTAAAAATTGATATCTTAAACAATTTAGATTTGTACATACAGAATTATGATGCAGAATATAACAAAAAATATGAAACTTCGGAATCGCGTTTAATATCTGCGATGATATAAGACTTATGTGTTCATAAACAGGAAATAATTTTTCTAATTATAAATAATTAAAAATAAAATGTTTTTTTATTAACTAAACTACTAAACTATAAGGGACTGGAAACAAATAAAGAATTATATTTTTCTCCTGTGTTATAGAAATAAATACACGTTACGTCTGGCCACTTCGTGTCGTTCGAATGGTTCCCCTACCCGTCGTTATATACGAATGCGCTTCTGGACCCACGAAAATAAATGCTCGCTTCCTGTAACGCGAGATCGCGGCAGACATTTTTCAGACGATATAAACAATCGTTTCGACGGGATTCGAAAATATCAATGTTAATTGCGTCCTATGCATTATTTCGTTTTGCGACATACAAATTGTACCCATGACCTTGACCATTTTACCATTTTAGATCCCCTCGAGAACTGAATCGAAGTGCGGATGTGCTTCAATTGATATAATTTAAGCACTGCTAGATTGTCACGATGACGTCGAATAAATTATAAAATTTGGGTCGAGAAGGCCCTGGATCATATGGCTCGTTCGGACCCTTTAAATCTCTAACATTTAAAATGAAAACTTCGAGAAATGTATCCATATTAATGATATTATAATACCGATTTCTGATTACATCATTGGCAAAAATTATCAAGAGTTTATTGAATTTAATGGTTTATTTCACGACTAGTTCTTTTTTATATATTATTTGTAAATATTAATCAAAAAATTGAATCACTGAATATTTTATTAAATCCATATAGGACATTAAAATACTCATATCGTAATTTATTTCTGCTTATGTACGGTACTTATAATTTCAAAAATTAATGTATATAATTTAATATGCAATTTAATTTCCAAGCTTTCCATACATTCTCTATATAGGCCAACTTATATCAAGCAGAACTTCCAAAAGTGACATTGGACATATTCGCGGAAGCGTAAGAATTGGTAGATATATTGTGCGAGATTGTTACTGTAGATGTCAATTTTACTCGTTCGCTCGAGTAAAATCGCGAACGAGAAAGTTCATTGACCTCGCACCACGCGTGAGATACAATTAGGCGGCCACAGTGTTATGTGCTCTAGCGTATCTTTTTTTTTTTAATTAAGAAATATAAATAAAAAATGAGATTTAGCTAACTTCCGCTGGAAACTTCTTGATCCATCTAAATCAAACAGGGACATCTTGTTTTTGTTCTTGATTGTATTATTTTCCCTGTTCCTATTCTTCTAATTATTCTTAAATTAGATTGCTTTCACTTTCCTTCACATTGTTTACCGTTCTATCACTCATAAAAATACGTATATGTGCCCGGAAGGAACAATTTTCTGAAGGATCTAAAATTTAGTTTGACACAAATCTGAAAATAATTATGTTGGATCATGAAAATAATTATGTATAGAAGTTAAAAAATGATAAGTAATACCGCAAAACATTTTATTCTAGCGCAACCAGTTTCGAGTTTCCAACAAAATTATTTTCATGGTTCAACAAAGTTATTTTTAAATTTGTATCTAGCAAAATTTTAAATCACTCAGCAAAATCGTTCTTTCAGTGTGTAAAAATGTGTAAATGTATGTGTGTATTTGCGGTATATTCAGCTCGAGTCTGTAAGTTCGCTAAACCCAAATGACTGAGATTCAATCAGCCCTGGGGGATGCGTAAATATCCTCCTTGATCCGCAACGGAATTTCTGTAGAACAATGTCGAACAATCAGAAGCTAACGGCGGAAAATGCAGATCATGCGAATGGGAGTAATGAACTGTATACCGCGGCACACAAATTAGCGGCGACCCCTATATGCATTTTCACGCGGCCTCTGAACGGACAAATGTAAATGTTCGCCGTTCGAGAGCGGATGAGAAGACGTGTACGTTATCTCGATTATAAACTGGATACGTGTATACTTATACTCGTGAAATTATCCGTGAATTCATTCACAAAGAAGATATCGAGCTGAAATTATTTTAAATTTAAAAGACCCATTCACATTTGATCACGAAAAACATATGTGCGCTGAGAACCGCTTATGGCTCTTGTGTCGAAAATAGTTTCTGTTTGTGTTGGACGAGCAAATAGCGTCGATTGAAAATTTGGGCATCAGACTTATGAAATCCAATTGTCAGACGGAAATAGAAATATATAAAATATATTTGTTTATAAATTAAAAACTAATTTTTCCTAATTCTGACAAAATTCTAATCTATATTAACTCTCTACAGATAATTGTATATTTGCTTTACCTAATGTTTTTGATGAAGATTAATTAGAAAACTGTGGCAAAATTTTAATTTTTAAGAATTCTAATTAAATTCCAATACAATCCAAGAATCAGATAATAAATTTATGTATTAATACTGAGTTTTTTTAATGAGGATGTGTATAATTATTTTATTTTAAATTTATAAAAAAAATAAACATCAAATTTCGCTTAAATAACGAGGAAATGTGTAATGTTCCAGATAAACGCCTGTTATATTTCTCGAATGGAACAAATAGTAACCAACTAGGAGCAGTATAATTGAAAGTGTGGCTAGCAGCATCACATATATGTTACATCTGTAGCCGTAATTGAAATAGAACCGGAGGGGGATTCAATTACTTAAGGGAAATGACCAATAAAGGTGGGTGTGCAAGGGAAAAAGCCACATAATCGAGTCCCTGTCGTACTCTGCAATATCGATGACGACTTAATCAAGTGGTGAACCGATCTGCCGAGATATCTCTGCTGATATATGATATAAGTAATCGCCGCTACGAGGCCGTAAATAATAAATACGAGTGTAATCGTTCGATGTACGATCGCTATGATCTTCCGCCTCGCCTTCGCCTTTATAGAGCGTAAAATTATATCCGGCTATTCTTAGGAACGCTCTTCCCGGCGAAAGAAATATTAATTGTATGCATCATCGAAGAAGTACGACACATAGATAATATAAGAGAAACAAATTAAATGTTTTAATATCTGATTCTCGATTTTACCTCTTAAATTCTTAATTATTTCCCTTATTTTCCTATTTAAGCTTAATTTTTATTTTTATCTCAAATATTACTGATTTTGTAATTTTAGTTACCTTATAATGCTAGTTTCAAACTAGCATAATATTATTGTACTAATAAAGATTATGATCATATTATCTAGCATTGATCGTTATGGTCATTACTTCTATTTCTTATTGATAAATTATCACTATTAAGTTCGATAAGATATACAAATGTTACTCACCGTTCGTCAATGGCAAGGTTTGACTCATTGTGATCTCCTGCAACGGCACATTGGTGCTACGACAAAGTAAAATAAAGTTAAAAAAAGAATCACAATATTGTTCAACTGTCAACATAAAATATTTTATAATTTTGATCATGATATCTAATACAGTAAAAAATGATGTAATTAAATAAAAAAATAAAAATACGAATATTTTTAGATATCAATTTTTTAAATACATATTAAATGATTTTAATGCCTAGCTCATGCAAAAATATACACATATGAAAAGAAAACTAATTCCATACAACAAATAATTTTAGCCTTATTAAAATGAAAGATAATAAAAAAACAGTGAATGAGCAATTATTTTCGGAATGAGACCAAAAATGGTATGAGAATGTTCCTGGTAGAAAATAAGAAGAACCGAAATAAATAAAACATTTGAAAAGGATCAAAGTGAGCAGTAGATTCTATTTTCAGGACTCCGATGGAACATTTAAACCAAAAAACTAACAAAGCCAGTCTCGACACGTAAGTGAGTGGACAATGATTTACAAGAGCATAAAGAGTGCAAATGAGACTTGCCTGCTGATATTATTAATAGTACCTTAGTTATTAATAGTCCTGCAATTTTTCGAAACTTCGCGTTTGCGATTCTTTATCAGTTCAAGTATTTTAATTAAAAGTAATGTATCACATATTAAGTTTATATTAATTGTAAGATTGTAGTATAATCTGTATAATCTCTTGTGTAAAAAAATACTGTATATTTTTTGTCGTAATCTAGTGTATTTTTAAAAATAAGTAATTAATAATTTATATTATTATTTGATAAATTTCATGTGATTATACTTTTCTGTAAGTATATATGTTTTCCATGATAATAAATACATGTATATTATTTTTATTAACTACAGTATAAAATCCATTAAATGACTGTTAAAGATTTACGAGGAAAAAGCTAATTGTAACAGAAGAATATTTCCATTGAAATTCCCATTATGTAACAGTGAAACCTAACAAGTAATTTTCGTAATGGCTGTAGAACAAAGCCTGTTGTGCGAAATTAATCGTTCATGCCGAATTTATTCCACTCGGACCATAGCTCTACCTAGAAGTCGTTATTGGTATAGTTTAAGGTGGCACAAAGTGTTCGCTATATAAGAGGGTTTATTAATCCGCTGCAGCCGAGCCGTCTCGCAGCTCTCTCGGACAAGGAACGAGCGGCAGTGAACCACAGGATTTCCAGTAAAGTTTTATTTAGATTTCGCGAAAATTCTATTTCTCTCTCTCTCTTCGGTTCGTCTTCCGAAACGCTGCGACTCAAAATGAGTAATTAATCTGCGCCTTGCCCGTCGTCTTCTACGTCATTCTGCATGGCGAATCACATCAACAAACCAATGCAAGATCTCCAAGAAGGCTATCCGAGATGTTCTAAAATAGGTAAATAATTAAAAATAATAAAAATGAACAGTTAAATAACGCGGTTAAAAGTTGAAAAATTTTTTATAAGATTTAAATAAATATAAATCGAAACTATTATGAAAGAGCTGACTTACGTAGATTGTAATAAAAAATGAAAACAAATAATATCTAAAAATATAACGAATATCGAATTACACCGTAAAATTAGAATTCATAGAATAAT
Source organism: Trachymyrmex cornetzi (assembly GCF_001594075.2). NCBI lineage: Eukaryota > Metazoa > Arthropoda > Insecta > Hymenoptera > Formicidae > Trachymyrmex > Trachymyrmex cornetzi. Next base: position 15,120 of record NW_017300059.1, on the reverse strand, counting down.
GTATATGTGTATGTATATATAGAATGTATAAATATAAAGCATATAATATGTATAATATTATGTGCATATATGTATAAATCTAAAGTACATAACTACATAAAATTCCGTCAATTGCGTAAACAGAAAGAAATAAATCCAGATAGTAACTAAAACGTGAATAATATAGGTGTGGAGCAAGCAAGAAATTTACAGTGACTCAGGATCGATAAATGACTCATGTTGTCTTTGCGTGCGGAATTTTAAGAAGCTACTAAAGTTATTTATATTAAATATTTTATTTAAGAAAGTCAATTTTGTTCAATAAATAGGTATATATAAATCAAATATGTGTGAAGAATTTGAAAAAGCTTGGAGAATATATAATGCGCACTTCTTTATCATTCCTTTATATATAATATTGTTATTCTATTTTTTCATTCATTGAGAAAAATTTCTGGTAAAATTTCAGTTAATGCAACCAGACTCTTTTTCCTAACACACAGATTCAACATACTGTAACGAGACTTCAAGTTTGACTTCTCAAATCATTTGATATCTCGCAACCTATTTATTTAGTATTAAGTATAGTATAAAATAAGACTTTTCATGAAAATAATTTTTTTTCAATTATTATAGAATTGAATTATTTCTGCAAAATTTACTGTCCCAAAATTATTCAATTAATTTAACAATAAGATAAAAGAATGGCATTCAGGAATATAGATTTTTTTTTACGAAATACATCTATTGAATCTCGTAGGCTAAAAATAGCCATAGAAAGCATTTACGAATAACAGTGCAGGATTCGTACAAAGAGTATCACGTTTCAGGCAACATTTGTGTAAAAGCAACATTCTAAGAGAAATACACTACTAATATAGGGCCTAATACAATACTAATATATGACAAAATGTGTGCTCGCGATTAAAGATCACGACATTAGAGGATCTATATATATATATAATGGGTATCATGGAAATTGTATATTTTCCCCGAAGAGAGTGAGACTTCGAAGTTAAACTGGACCACAGCTGCTACATACATAATTAGTAACATATAAATGTTACTTTAAATTGACTAATCTAATTAGCTCGACTTATTACTCTACACACTAGTGTATAAAAAATTATATTTTAAGTTATTTATAGATATAATATTAATTAGTATGGAGCAAGATTTTTATGTGCAGATTATAATTTAACTGATAAGTTAACATACGTATACAAAACATATGTTCGCAGAGTTGTTGTATCTGTGTCTAATCTTCGGTTATAAATAGAAGCCATATGGTAGACATAAGGAATATTACAATTTCATATTACGTAAGAGAGAATTCAAATGTACATATACAAATGGTACACATGTCTAGTGTTGTCGTACTTACTGATATTTTCCTTGAAAATATTCGCAGAAGCTATTTTATGGACAAGTATTATCATATATCTTAAAGTCCAACCGAATATAATTCTATTATTTTAATAATCCACAACATGACAACAAAATATTGAAATACTTAAAATGTAACAAAATAAATAAACTGAATTGTTCAAAAGAACATTTTGCACATTTCTAATTTTTATGTAAATATCAAAAACCTCCATCCATTTTTATCTACTTTCATCTATCTTATACTAAAAATTTGCTGTAATAAAAACGCTGCAATAAAAACAGCATAGGTAAACGGAAGATAAGAAAGCAAATAAAGCGAATATAAGAGCATAATTTTCGAATGATATAATATTTAAGCTATTTTTTTATTTACAAACAAATCGAATTTTATTTCCCATCTAGCAGAAAGCAAAACGCCTAATGTGAATGCTAAAAAAAGAACTTTTTTGATTTTTTATTAATATAACATATAACTATTTCTCTCAAAATTTAAAAAAATAACTTTACTTCTCTGAAACTTATAGTTTTAGCTGAATTCTAACTCTTTTGATATGTTAAATTTTAAGATTTATTTATTTATCTATATAATGTAAACTATCCCTAATGTTCTAACAATTAAATGTTACGATTATGTATATCATAAAGAGAAATGAAATTATCAGCTCAGACAATTTTCCGATTTGGAAATTGAATTTTCGTCAACATGTCCGAGCAGCAGATGCAGAAGACACAACTGTCGGCTTTCCGACTTTACCCCTGTATGCATCCGACATCGTTATATTAAGCATCGCTACCCTTACAGGTTTAACCACTCCGGATACGGACTTCTCGGAATCTTGCAGCTTTACCGGGGACACGCGTGTCGGATGACGTTAAAGGGTCCCAAAGACGAGTGCAAGATGCGCATGATGCGATAACAGCGCTAAACATGAATTCGTTCCCGGCTGTAATTATGTGTTACGTGACGTGATATATGATTCATTTAGATCCTTTTGTATGACATATTGTGAGGTGATTCAACTTTAAATTACGACGAAGATTGAAACTATCTGTCGAAATTTAATCTCGATTTTTTTTCAAATCTTTTGCTGTATATAATTTTCGTGAAATACATATAAAAATTATCACTACTAAGGTAAACGTCCCAGTCGACCGGATATACATAAGCCCGGACACTTAAACAAGATTTATTATTATTAATTTCAAATGTTTTTTTTATTAGAATATTATAATTTAATTGCATTTAAAGATTATGCTAAAAAGTATTTGAGATTAATAATAACATAAACAAATAAATAAAGTTTTGTGTAAATGTCCAGACATAAGTATATCACTGGGACAGTTAGTTTATTAGATTTATTGCATAAGAAAGAAAATATTTCATATTAATATTTGGAAATACATTTCAATTTAATTTTACTTAATTTTACTTTACACAGTTTATTTTAAATTTTGCATTTTTTCTACATCCTTTCAGAATTGATAAATTCTGATAAATTTGATGTTCATACAATGAAGACAAAAATAAAGTGTTGGAAAATCTATGCAATAAATTGAAACGGGTTTCGTAAACAAATGTGTAGCGATTCGTAACGTTCTTTTAACAAACAGAATCTAGACAAGGCATCTTTGTAAGTACACGAAATGAGGAAGCAGTCTGATGAAAGGATGCATCATCAGTTACCATCATCTGACAACATGGAGGATGTAACAGATAATCGATACAAAGTATATAACGGGTATAGCAGCAGCCACATGGACCGCAATGTGCACATGTTTCAATTTCTGATATTAGTAACTAGTAGACTATCAAAGATACATTATAAATCTATGGACCATCTCATCAAGTGATTTACATAATTTTCTTATTTCTGCTTTTTAAGTTATAAAAATCTCTAACAGCGCAATCTATGGAAATTAAAATGAAAGAATGGAAATATTTAAAGATATTAAGTTAATCTAGCATCACAATCATTTTTATAATTATCAAACATTGCCATAATTAATATCAAATAATTTCTGTAATTAAAATAATTATAAGTAAACAGCAATAGTACGAGTAAAATATACGGTACTTATTATCGCTTCAATCTTACATTTTTGCCGGGCTATTTATCTATAAATGTTTTGCTGCGATATTAGAATATTCAGTCAATAAACAACTGATACAAATAACATATTTCATACGAAGTAATTCAGACTTTTACTTGGTTACCATACATGTAACTATCACGTAGGTGTCAGTCGTGCAAAGTTTCCTCAATTAACGGTTCGTTAAACGAATTGACCGAGCAGTTAAATAGTTAGCTGGATCCTGTCAGTAGGACTTTATTTACAATACGATGTCGCGAAAGTGTACCCGCACGAATAAATTATTCCTCTGTCTATATTGTAATGACTTAAAATTTTTATTTATCATTATTTGACTCTTGGCTGTCGAAAAGAAGATTCTTTCGGAGTCATTGCAAGATATCCAAGTAATACTTAAAGAGGCTATAAATATGTAAATTAATGCGATATGTCTTGTCTCATGCATATGTATACGCGATACAATAGTAACTGACAAACTCCTGCTTAGTAAAACATGGTAAAAAAATTATTACATTCCGAATGTAGAATAAAGATACGATAACTTCGTCTCATGACAAATAGTAATTAATAGAACATCCAGAGTAATAATTATATTATTATGTTATAAAATATTAATCAGTTTAATGTAAAAAAATACATTTTCTATGTTCAATATAAATTATCAGATTCTGTGATGTACTTTAGTATATTATAGAATTATTAGTTTCTATCAGACTATGCAAGTATATTATAATGGATGCTAACTAAATGCATGTACATTAAATGATATGCGATAAAGAAGACAAAGAGCAGGCAAACTAGATCTCGTCATTAACCTGCATTAACCCTTTTACCCGATAATATACTCAGTACAGCGAAAGTAATGTTCATCACTTTCGACAGCAAAAGCATTTTCTAGCTAGTAACAGTGTTTCGGAAAACAGAATTTAATTTTTTACATTAAAAAAAAACGAAACAGATATATTACATAAATATTTAAAATATTAAATCTGCATCGAAAATCTGACGAAATGTTCAATTTAATAACATTCAATTATCTACTGTCAACCATTCAGATTTTTTCCTTTATTGTCAATTTTCCATTAATTATGTTAATTATTGATAATTAATTAAGAGATAATAAAGAGAGACAGGCATAGAAAGAATTATTGCATATATAATCCTGCTAATTTATTTAAATTTACTTCACTCTAAAAAATATGGGTGTTGATTTAACACCATGCGGTGTGTATATAATTCTTCAAGTTGGTGTTAATATTAACATCATTATGATGAGAATTTAAAACCCATGATTTAAATCCACACCATGTTGGTGCTCAACATCAACACAGTGAAAATTATATAGACACCACATGGTGTTAAATCTACACTCACATTTTTTAGAGTGTATACGATTATATTGTTTGATATAATCGTATACAATATAATTAAAAAGTTCCATAAAAAATTTACATAGAAAAAAAGAACCTATATTAACAAAGTCATCAAATAGTAAAGAAAAAAAAATTTAAGAAAATAGTAAAAAGATAAATTATATTTTGGGTACAGAGTTAAACGACAGAGTTAACAGTAAGTAGCACCGAAATTTATTGCCCTTTTAAGAAAGAGCAAATCAATGATTAATCGAGTTAAGTACATTTACTGCACTCACTTTCGGAAAGAATTATAAGGACTCCAGGCGCCAGTCCTCGTGGACGGCACATTCTGACTCTGAATGGAATATCTGCAGCCACCGAGAAGCATTCCGCAGCAATTTGGCAACAATCACGATGTGAAAACACGTGATCCGTTCACGAATGATACTAAATCCACGGTACTACAACGTCGCAGTATCGTTTGAGCTTCCAAGAAAAGATCTCAAAAAAAAAAACGAGATGAAACGCGCACCACCGATTGACTCTTCGCGAAGAATACAATATCCTCACGACAAATCTTTTAGAATCCTAAAAACATCAACGTTCTTTCGTCTCCTTAAAAACACAACAGACGTGGGACACGACAGTGTTCCTCGGGAAAAATCAGGTCCTCGTGAACGACGATGATTCTCCGCGATTAATTATCGAAATCGCACTCACGTTCTCACGTAAACAAGACATACCACCCTTCCAACCCTTCTCACCCTTCACTACGTGAGGGTCGAGAGTACGGAAAGAGTTTAGGATCCACTCTGCTCGAGGGTGGCAGCGTTAGCGCGAACGGACTATGCTCCTCCGCGTAGCTGGACCGATCAATGGCATCAGCTCTCGCACGAGATGACGCATCAGACAATTCCTCACGGTCGTGATCGAATCTCGCGAGTTGTCGAGTCCAGAGTGAGACATTCACGGTCGATGTCACTCGTCGGAGATGATCTTGAGATGATCTTCACGACGTTCACGACAATCTACACGATGGATCGTGATTTCCCAGAGGGGGATGAAGTCTTTTCTCTCGTCGAGACCAAGTCCTGCTATCTTATCTTGATGATTTGCTAAATGCAGTTAAATGCGATGCGTATATGAAGTCCTACATCAGTCGGTCCGATTCTCGGCCGCTCGCGAATTCTTCGCACTACAGGGATCGTGTTTCGAAACCTCGACCGCGTATCGCGCGGCGCACCGAAAACGACTGACGACAGACGGCAACACGAGTCGAGTAGAAATAGAGGGATGGAGGTGCGGGGGATAACAGGGGAGATGCGAGGGATGCGCCATGTCGGCCATGGAGTTGCTACAAGAGAGAGGGACGAGGAGGGAGGCTGCAGCTCTTCTTCAGTGCGAGACTTGAAAAAATACAAAAATACAAAATCTTTAATAACAAGTTTAAAAACTTGAAAAATATTAACTAGTCCTTACACAACAATATAATAAATCTTAAAAATTGTTCCGCATTTTCTTGTATAAAAAATAATTTAGCTTCTAGTAATTATTCCATTTAGCTTCTTTAGATAAAATTCGATTTTGAATCTTTATACTTTTTAAGATACCTATTTGTTTTCTAGATATTGTCTAAAAACATATATATTTCAATTTTACAGATATATTTTGTATATACTGTTTACATAATATTCATTTTGCATAATCGACACTTTTTTCGAATAAGTTTGTCAAAAAGAGTTTAAATTTATATAAATTTTCGATAAAAACGATGGATTACATCAGTTAAAGTTCCTATACAGTGAGAAAATATTTACCACAACAAAGTCTTAATACATTTTTTCATAAAGTAGTAACTAAAGATTTACTTACAGCAAAATAAATATTTCAATAAAAAATGATAATCAAATTAATGTTCTTGCATCAGAAATAAAAATATGTTTACATTTAGTAAATATTTAATTAATATACTATCAAACAAAATATTAAAATTTAGTAATTTTTTAAACTTAATGTTCTTGTATCAAAAATAAAAATATATATTTACATTTAGTTAATATTTAATTAATATATCACTAAAAGAAATATTTATTAAAATTTAATAATTTTTTTTCAGTGAACTGAAATTACACAATCAATTTCAATTTGTTTCTTTTAGGCCGGGTTGCACCAACGTCACTTTGATTTTAAGCGAAATTTAAAACTTTCTCTATCTTCTCTCATTTTAAAATCGAAAAGAGACAGGGACAAAGAGAGTTTTAAGCCTCGCTTAAAATTAAACTAACGTTGGTGCAACCTTAATGATTAAACGGATATTCGTAAACGTTAAGAACATGATTTGTATTTATTGTAAATCTCCCTTCTCGTTTTCTTCGTTATCGACGGACGTGTAAATCAGCACGCAGTAGCCAATGTAAACGCCGTTGTACTGTCAGATCAAAGAACGAAAGCTGCGGAAGGGAAAAAGGGACTCCACAAGAGAGCAACGCATATATACGTCGGGAAAAGGGGGAGGAACGATGCGGGAGGATAAAGAGAGAAGAGCAGACGATGCGAAGGGCAGACTAACAGTAAATGACAGAAGCAGAAAACGGAGGAGTATGGAAGATCGTAAAAACACGAAAACGAATCTGACATCGATCGAAGACAGAGTTTCTCAGCCGAACAATTGTGACAATTGTAAATGTATAATAATTAATGCTGCATTAAAAGACAAAATAAAACACTGCAGAAAATTTTCGCATCAACTTTTTTCCTACAGAATATGAAAGATTTTTGAATGTTGTCTGTTGTTTTTATGCGATGCTTTTTTAATAACAACGGTTGTGCTACACTTCCAGTAAATTAAAAAATTAGCAAGTAACAAATATGCACGGAGAGAATTTTCTTTTAAAATTTATCCTGAAAATATGGTGATTGTGATACAATACAATATTTTAAAGATTTTTACCATGCACTTCAATAAAATTGATCAAACTTATTTTATACTTTATTGTAGTTTTATTAATGAATGAGAGAGATTTATATTAAAATTCTTCGAAATACACACACACCACACAATGTTGTCCCACGACTGTCATATTTTCAGGGTAAATTATAAGAAAAAATTCTCTCCGTGTGGTTCTATAAATTACATATATTTTTAATTACATACATCTATATTAATTAAATATATCTATAATTTAATACTTTTAAATAAGCAGCTAAAAAATATAATTTATAAAATTATGTATGATTTTAGTTGCTAATTTTCTAATTTATTAAAATATTAGAGCTAATTGCTAGTAGAAAAACGTCGTACATTTCTAAATTCTGATTAACTTAAACAGTGATTAATTTATCAAGCAGTATCTGCGTTGTTTGGTTAACATGGATAGGATAATTTATCTTTTATCATCTAACACAAAAAAATTAGATTAAGGATGATAAATTACATAGCTAAATTCTGCTGTAAACAATTCGACGGGTTGAGTTAATTTCCGATTAAAATTACTGGGAATTCGAAGTCGCCCTTGACGTTTAAGATCGACGTAGCGTACAAACGAGAATTTGATAACCACTGTGATATGTAAGACGATCCTTAACCTCGCAGGGAGATAACCGCTGTTAAATGAATAAACAATGAGTGAATTCACGATTCATCGTGGAGTACATGTGGTAAAATTATATGACATAACAATGTCATTCGCATGTCATTTGCTTCATACTTTCCTCAAAAAGAATTCAGTTTTCCAAGCTAAATAGACATGAGTCACAGATATGAGATAATTTGTCATAATTTCACTTATACAAGATAAAAAAGTGATTCAAATAGAGATAGAAAGATAAAGACGGAATTATAACAAAGTGACAAAACAGTCCAAAAACGACAATATCGATTAGAAATAGATAAAAAAAATGATCTGTAAACAAATGAATACAAAACAGTCATTTATCATTATAATTTACACAAGTAAATAACGAATTGGATCTCTGGTGCGTTTTGACTGCTCTCGAAGGAAAAGGCATTGCACGGGGTATTCAACGAGCGGCAAAAATATATGTGTCTATTTATATTTACAAACCCAGGAAGCCCCACGTGCGAGGGATCGCGGAGGGGATTTATGAGAGAGTCTGGGAAGGATCTACTTGGTGGATTTACTTACATGTCGAATTCCGTAGGTGCGAGCGTCTCCTCGAACTCCGTCATTGTGTCAAATTCACCACATTCCCTTGCACTGTATTCCGAACGTCGAAACGCTAAGGTGAAACAAGCGCGATCAAACCAGCGTCGCCGTTACTTTTCAAAACAATGTTTCGCGAAGCGACCGCGCCATTTGTCGTGGCGTCCTCAGATCTGCCAACCGCCTCTGGTGGTGACATCTTCAACCAAAGTCTGCCAACGACTGAATTCAAATGTAGGGCAATTAAATGCACAGCTCGTTTTCGACAGTTGGTCACAATTCGGCAATAGGTATTGTCACCGACGAGATATTATTAAAGATCGTCAACCCTGAGCAAATTTTTGGCGGTATAAAAAGGGCCTCGAGGGTCCGGAGGTAATTCAAGAACGCTGACATTACCGACAATTGATATAAATTTGCTATTATTAACATAAAATATTTGGCTCACGCATTATTAAATTCATGATTTTTTATTACATAAATGTCCCATAAATAAATATACATACTTGTAAAGCTGTAATATCCTATATATTGCAAAAAAATCACGATTTTTTTTCTGCAATTTTTTTTTTATCATCTTTATTGATAATCAAACTTTGATGATAATTACACTGAAATCTCAATTTTAAAGAAAAATCGAGTATTATTGAGATATAAATGCATAAATACATCTACTAAACTAATAAATCATAAAATTAGTACAATATTATCAGTTTTTAACTCTTAATCACTTCAATATTCACAAAGACGCGAACTCCCGTAAAGATGTCGGTCTTTAATAGTATCTCGTCGGTGATATTATTAAGGGGATGCTGGAGTCTTCTTTTTTACCGATGAAGCAAGCGTTTATGTTCCTTGCGCGGTTCTTCGAATTAGTTGCACAGAATAAAAATTCCTTCTCCACGATTGAAATATCCGTGCTAATGTACCTGCTCCTGGTGTATTTTGTGTCCAAAACTGGGAAAAATAATAAATTACAGATTCCTGTATCCATATGCTATCAGCTCATCAAACATTTACTTCGTGAAAAAATTTTATGCACGTTATATGCTCGAAATTAGAGCAGGAGCACATGTAGAATAAATAGACGATTACAGTCGTATCTTTAGAATTAAGTTTTGACGCCTAAATAAAAAGATTAGCGCAAGGAACGAAATTGTGTGTCTAGCGCGTGAGAAATCGACGATGTATGACTGTTTAGCCATGAAACCGAGCAGTATTTTAGTTGATCTCTTTCTAAGAGATGGCGTTGCAATATGTTAGATAAGGAAAGATGAATGCGTTTGAGTGAGACACAACGATAAATAATAAGTATAAGAAATAAATGAAAGATGTCACTATTGTCGAATTTGGAATTTAGAAAAGTCTGTACTATCGACCTTGATTAACTTCGACCGTCACTCCAGCATCGCTTAAAACTTCTGACTTGCAGCTTATTGTAGAAGGCCCATTATGGGCCTTCCAGAACAAGCCATTATAGTCATAAATCAGAAGTCAGAAGCTAAAAATTGACCAATCACAATCGTCAATTTTTAACTTCTGACTTCTGATTTATGACTTCTGATGTCCGCAAAAGTTACTACGGATTGAGTATATACTACATACGCAATCCGTAGTAACTTTTGCGGATATCCGATGCGGATTACGGATTACGGGCTGTATGTGACGGCACCCTAAAGTCCATTCTAGGCCGCGGTCCGATTCACGCTCACAGTTCTATCAGTGCTTACAACATTAATGGTCGGTCCGAAACAAATAGCGTGCTAAAGTTTTTCTATTTTGGACCGGTCGTAAGCACAATTTATAAGTTAGAAAACGTAACCTGATGAAAGGTAAATGGAAAGCGTATGTATATATGGTTCGCATAATAGAAGAAATAATAT
>NW_017300059.1:0-2804 GCF_001594075.2 Trachymyrmex cornetzi | reverse complement strand
CATCTGAAACTAAAACATCCACAAATAATAGAAGAAATACAAAAAAAATTTAAAGACTCTTGGGTGTCAGCACATTACACATCAAACACATCAAATGAATATATACTACAGTGCAAGAAATGTTCTTACAAGTTCAATGTACTACAAAATGATATAGATACATTAGCGTACCATTTAGTGCAGCATGCCTTAAATAAAAAAACTAAAAAAAATAATGGCGAAAATAATATACAAAAAGATAGAAAAAATAAAAGTTGCGTATGGCAACATTTTAATAAAATCCAGAATAATAGGGCACAATGTAACATATGCCATAAAAGTTATTCGTGTAAAAGCACCGAACCTCTGAGAGTACATTTATTTTATGTTCATCAGATAACTCCTGATAAAGAAATAACCAAACGAAATAATCAAAGTGGCGTAATATGGCAATATTTCAAAAAAGAAGGAAGATACGCAACAAAATGTAAAATTTGTAACACTTCCCTTACACGTGGATCTTACGTAAGCCGGTTAAAAATACATATGAAACAAAAGCATCCAGAAATAATCGAGAAAATACGAAACAAATTTAAGCTTTCGTGGGTATCGGAAAATTTCGTATTGAACACATCCAACGACGCAGCACGATGCAAAATTTGTAGTAAGAAGTTTGACATATTTAAAGAAAAAGTGAGTGAATTAGCGAACCACTTGTCACAACATGGAATAAATAAAAAAACTACTAGAGGAAACGGCATGAAGATGAATCAACCAGAAGAAAATAACGAGTAATTTCTAAACAGACTGATACACATACCCGCATTTGAAAAAACCAAAAAGAAATAACAACGGTAAATATTACAAATACTTGCTTTTTCCTCTTTTAATCTGTAGTCCTCCTTAATATGCACTCATATACAACAAACAAATAAGAATCAAACATTTAGTATTTGTTACCCATAAAGATTATAAATATTAGACTCTCTCTCCACTTTCTGTAATTTTTAAAATGTGTTTTTTTAATTTTTTCAATATTTCAATTAAGTAGGTTTATTTAGTCAATATCAAAGTCAAATGATACACTATAATATACCTAATACTGAAATATTTAATAACTGTAGCTGTTCAGGCAATTTATCATTGCAGTAATTTTAGAGTCAAGCATTTTTTATTTCCACAGTATTGGATACTAAACATTCAATTTTTTAAATATTTCAATGATAAGAATTCCAGCTTTGAAACGATAATAAAATAATGTACTTTAGTAAAAAAGTTAACTTTGCAGTACTAATCACAATTGTATATTTCAACTTTTTAATCTATTTATTTCGTTTGTATTTGCAGATTCACTTTTCAATAGGATACACCACAGATACCAGTAGATTATGAAAACGGGGAGTGAAGCATCAGCAGTCTTAACTGGTTGTTAACTGGAAACACTAAATGAACTACCACATTTCACAAATCAAATATCAACTTTCTAATAAGCATGCTGTTCATTAATTGTATTATTAATTATTTTTTATCTTAATTAACCATTATGTACGTCAAAAATTTTAAATTTTTTCTACAAATAAATTTTTTATACATCAAATATAATGTTTGTAAATCAGATATAATGTAAGTACATTTCAAAGTCCATTTGGTACAAATTTACTAAAATATATTTAAGAGTTAAATATTTAGTATCAGCTGGCTGTTCAAGCAATTTATCTATTGGAATAATTTTATAGTCAAGCATTTTTCATTTCCATAATATTTGATGCTAAACATTTAATTTTTTAAATATTTACATAATTAGAATTCCAGCCTTGATGAGATTATAAAATAATGTACTCGAGTGTGTGTGACACTCAACTTTTTGTATTAATAATCAATTGCCCCAACATGGAATAAATAAAAAAACTACTGGAGGAAGTGACACAAATGCGAATCAATCACATGAAAATAGCGAGAAGCTTTTCATCAGGTCAAACTATTCGCATTTGTAATATTACAAATGCTTGATTTTTCCTCTTTTAGTCTGTAGTCCTCCTTAATATGCACTCATATACATCAAACAAATAAGAATCAAACATTTAGCATTTGTTACCCATAAAGATTATAAATATTAGATTCTATCTCTCTTCACTTTCTGTGATTTTTAAAATGTGTTTTTAAAATGTTTTCAATATTTCAATTAAGTAGGTTTATTTAGTAATTTTATCAAAGTCAAATTATACACTATAATATACCTAATACTGAAATGTTTAATAACTGTAGCTGTTCAGACAAGTTATCTATTGGGGTAACTTTATAGTCAAGCATTTTTTATTTCCACAGAATTTGATACTAAACATTCAATTTTTTAAATATTTATATAATTAGAATTCCAGCCTTGATGAGATTATAAAATAATGTACTCGAGTGTGTGCGACACTCAACTTTGTATTACTAATCACTTGTCCCAACATGGAATAAATAAAAAAACTACTGGAGGAAGTGACACAAATGCGAATCAATCAGGTGAAAACAACGAGAAGCTTTTCATCAGGTCAAACAATTCGCATTTAAAAAAACAAAGAAAATGGCAATATTACATATGCTTGATTTTTCCTCTTTTAGTCTGTAGTCCTCCTTAATATGCACTCATATACAACAAACAAATAAGAATCAAACATTTAGTATTTGTTACCCATAAAGATAATAAATATTAGACTCTCTATTTCATCACTTTCTGTGATTTTTAAAAAGTGCTTTTTAAATTTTTTCAATATTTTAATTATGTAGGTTTATTTAGTCAATATCAAAGTCAAATGGTACACTATAATATATCTAATACT
>NW_017300058.1:15645-17432 GCF_001594075.2 Trachymyrmex cornetzi | reverse complement strand
GTACCCTGAAAAATGTAAACCTTTAAAAATTTAAGTGATTATCTGATGATATATTACCATGACAAGTAACTGATATATTATTAAAGGTGCCAATTCAAAGTCAACATACATCAAGTGTGTCCTTACAAATTTCAACCTTTAAATATGTAAATAATTATCTAACGATATACGAGTATATTACCATGACAAGTAACTGATATATTATTGAAGATACCAGTTCAAAGTGAACATATTATACATAAAGTGTAAATATATCTAAATTTAAGGGGGGAAATAGGGTTACAGCCTTCAAAATTTCGAATTTTTGGAACTAGCATGAATCGATAGTATTACTATTTAAGAATATGTTCCCAAAATTTCAAAGCGAAGTTTGAAGTCCTTCCCAAGTTATGAGAATTATACGGAGCGCGCTCGAGTTCAGCTCTTGAGAATGCGCCTGAACCTCACCCTCAACCATTATACCACGATGTGCAGAAGGAATTACTACCGATTTACGAAGATCTTTCAAGAGATGACTTGCTGACCAAGTGCTTAGGTGGCCACACTCAGAATTCGAACGAAAGTTTCAACTCGACAATTTGGAGCCTTGCTCCTAAACATCTGCATTGTGGCTTAAAAATTGTTGAAGTGGCATCATATATCGCAGCCGCCGTGTTCAACGAAGAAAATTCATCAATTTTAATGATGATGAACGAGTTACAGATTGTTGTTGGCTCACTAAGTTTCAACTTCGGCAAAAACAAATGGACGAGCAGCGCGTGAAACGCCAAAACCGACGTAGCGGCCTCGAGACCAAAGAAGCGAGGAAAGCGCGAAAAGAAGAAATGTTGGCCGCAAATCTCGCTTATGAAGCAGAAGAAGACTTGCAATATGGCGCTGGAATTGCTGACTAAAAGGTAGGAACTTCGTATAATTCAATAAAAGCCATAAACGTTCAGTTTTTCATAACTTTTTTTTAAACGCGTTTTTCGCGAAACGACTTTTTTTCGGCTTGTGTGACGTTTAGCTCAAAAAATAATGAACCAATTTTAAAAAACCAAAGTGATTATTGTTCGTTATTAAATTGTCTTCAACATGAACCTCTAATCGGAATGAAAAATGGGTTTTAAGTGCATTTTTAAGGGCGAATAAGTGAAAAAAAAACGGTGAAAATTGATGGTTTTTTTCAAACTTGCGTAATATCTTCAATTTTCGATCTTTTTAGCCGATTTGAGGTTCATATCATAGAGAAACTTGTAATAAACGTAAAAATTTTTGGATTTTTGATTTAGGTGGAAATTACGACCTCTACATGTCACGCAAGCGACATGTTTGTGCGGCGAACGTCCACGGGTTGCGGCCTACAACTGCTCTATTTTTAAATATAATGACTTGAAAAAATTTGGACATGTACTTCAGAATATGTATAAAATGATCCCAAAGTTGCAAAAAATAAAAAAAGTTTTTTCCACCCAAAAAAAATTCGCAAAGAAACATGAAAAATCGGGCTCCTAACCCTATTTCCCCCCTTAATTAATATATTCTCATGAAAAGTAACTCATATGTTATTGAAGGTGCGTGTTCAAAACGAACATATGTACATACATACAAGTAAAACAGATTACAATTTGATTATAAAAAATAAGTGCGATATGTGTTATTCTTAGTGCACAAAATATAAAAATCGTTTATTGAGATTTGACTTAAAATTTATATTAGCCCGTACAATGAAAAATAATTGCTTGTAGTTCCAGAGTACCAATTTGTTAATGACTCGGAAAAAGAACATGGCGGTCTGCTTTCAAAAA
>NW_017300058.1:14302-15461 GCF_001594075.2 Trachymyrmex cornetzi | reverse complement strand
ACATTACATAAATTTATTTAAAGCTGCACCCGTTTGTATTTTAAATCAAGATTTTGTAATTAGACAGAGGGGGTAACCACTCTAAAAATAGGTGTACACCTGGATTTCGGACTTCAAGACTTCATCGGACTTCACTGGAATTCATTGGACTTCATTGGACTTCATCGGAATTTATCGGATTTCACCGGAATTCATCGGATTTCACCGGAATTTATCAGGCTTCATCAGAATTCATGAATTCATCAGACTTCGCTGGATTTCATCGGACTTCACCGGAATTCATCTGACTTCGTCGGAATTCATCGGACTTCACCGGAATTCATCGGACTTCACCGGAATTCATCGGACTTCATCGGAATTCATGAATTCATCGGACTTCGTTTGACTTCATCGGACTTCATCGGAATTCATGAATTCATCGGACTTCGTTTGACTTCATCGGACTTCATCGGAATTCATCGGATTTACCGGAATTCATCGGATTTCACCGGAATTTATCGGGCTTCATCGGAATTCATGAATTCATCAGACTTCGCTGGATTTCATCGGACTTCATCGGAATTCATCTGACTTCATCGGAATTCATCGGACTTCAACGAAATTCATCGGGCTTCATTGGAATTCATGAATTCATCGGACTTTACTGGATTTGAATGAAATATGTTAGAATTCACGAACTTCAACGAAACGTGTTAGATTTTACCGAACTTTAATGAAATGTGCATAAATTCATTCCTCCAGAATTCTCGAAATTGTACGGGATTTTTCGCACTGCATGAAACTGCACTAGCCTACACAGGGCTTTCTCGGAATTTTTCGAACTTAATCAGAATATACTGGTACTTAAAGGACACTTCATAGAGCACATGCTTTCGTCGGACTTTACGAGACTTCATGGAACTTTACAAAAAAGTGCTTGGTTGAAAATGGACGGGTCAGAATTTTCTGGTTAAAATATTAGAAAATAATAAAATGTAAAATACTAAAATATAAAATACTAAAATTGAATGAAAAATAAAAAAAATTTGATAACTAGAGAAAAAACGTAGAACCCTCGTTAAAGTCCGCTAAATCGAGATAAATAAAAGTACATACCTCAATTTAGGGGACATTTCTTTTTGATCATTGACATAAGCAGAGTTAATAGTTATTCTCGTCT
>NW_017300058.1:11634-13604 GCF_001594075.2 Trachymyrmex cornetzi | reverse complement strand
TTTTTTTCTTACAATGGATAGATACATATGGCATAGGATAGGTTGGATGTAAAGTAAAGAAAGTACATATATTTTATGTGAACGACAAAATTTTTTTGCTCACATATTCGGTTTTTTCTTGTGTATTAAAAACTAAAGCTAATAGCTCGCAATCGACGAGCTGATGTCCATTGAAAATATCGCTATCGCGTATAGCGTCTTCGGATGCTATGTTGAAGAATCATGTATACTTGACATCGACCATATCGACGAGTCGAACTAATCGTTCGAACATTACATCGATACATCCATCAAACGCAAGCATGCGGCGTAGCGTCGTCAATGATGAAATTATATTGTTTTCTCACAGTTCTTTCTTTCAAGGTCAGAAGCGTCGATAACGATATTTATTTGGGAAGAACCGCGAGATCGGTGACACGTAGCGTTGCGATGCGTGAAGAGAAACGCCGATAACAATTTTTTTCTAAGAAGTGATCGGTGACACGTCGTCGATGCTGCGACTCGATAGGGGTAGACAAAGGGACAAAGAAGTTGCAAATGGAATATATAATGGACCATCAGCGCGCGACACCTCAGTTGGCACTCTGTAAGATTACCAAATTGATTGAGATAAGTGTAATGCAAAAAGTATGGCTGATCATCGTGCAAACGTTGAGGACATTGACGTTGAGGATATTGATGATGTAGAGTTTGAAAATATCGGAAACATTGAGGACAGAGTTGACATAGCCGAGTATATTAGAAACGTGGATGAGGAACAGTTTGCGAATATTAGAGACGAAGTGTTCGAAGTGTTTGATGAAATGGATGTAGAATTGGAGGACATAATGGACCAAGAGTCATCCGACGAAGAGCTATCCGATGATACTGGATGCGCTAGTGATATGAGCTAGGACAATACCGATCGTCGAGAAAAATTCATGTTCTCTTCTGAAATCCGAGCGTTGAACAATCGTACTAAACACTGTGGAATTCACTGTTACTACACAACGGGTGGCGTTCTAGCCGTATGTGCATTATGTATTCTTCGTATAGTTGACACTGATATTGGAAGGATGTACCTCATCAGGAAACACGAGATCAACTATTGATGCACTAAGCGGTGGGTTTTGCTCTGAATGCGGAGTGCCATTGTACACTGTTCCCGTGCAGCATGTGCCCACTCTGCACACATAAAAAAAAAAAACTATTGTGAACAGTAATGTGAACAGTATTGTGAACGATATTGTGAACAAAAATGAATGCGAAAAGTGTGCCTGAAGACTGTGATCTGCGGAGGAGACAAACATGTGCGAATATCGCCGGTGCAGTTCCTACGCGATCGCACGGCAAAAAAGATTTTCGCTGTCATAGCTAATCTGGGTTTGTTAAAATTGAATTTGCTGTTATAACTAGAAATTTATGAACTACTGCGAAATGGTTTGCTGCTGGTGTTAATACATAACTAAATTAGCAAAACATGCATGTCTGTCATATCGTGCAGTAACATAGAAATAGTTATCGGAACTAATCGATGTATCAGAGATGTACAATCGATTAGTTAAGACATAATTGGCGCTACGGTGGCGCCATGATTTTCGTGAGCAACGCTGCGCATGCACGTAAGCAGTATCAAGACAATTGTTTTAACCAGTTCCAACGTGTAACGACACATTAGGCCATTTTTCATCCATCGTGCGTGAAACGGCGAGAGCCAAAGCTGAGAAACTATAGTGTCATACAGTGTATTTAGTTACGTGTTCTGAAGAACCATTCAACCGTGACGGACGCGTTTCGGATCGGGTGTTTTGATCATATATATTTTTTAAAGTGTTGCCGACTTTGACTTTGTGTTGTGTTTCTATAATGGCTACGGCAAGGCATTTGCTGACTATGGATCCGCGCACAAAGATGGAACTGTTTCCGATTGAATCGTAATCGTTGTCGTAGATCAACGCACAATGATTTTACGTAAACGACATACGTAAAAT
>NW_017300058.1:9948-11158 GCF_001594075.2 Trachymyrmex cornetzi | reverse complement strand
GCAGCTATCTCTTTTTTTCCGTGCGAGAAATAGGTACACGTGGGTTGTCGTAACAAGCGTCCGCGCCTCGCTGTTGGACATAGATAATCCGCGGTGGCGAGAATCGTGTGACTCGCGGGTGCAGAGACACAAGTGGAGCGACAGTTTGTGTACGTTGGCGATGCTTACGAGACTATGAAACGCGATATCGTTAGATTCGGCACGAGCGATTATCCGGCGGACAACGCGTACGGTATGCCTCTAGCAAACAAAAAAAAAGTACCCAGCATAATGAAGGACGAGAACGGGTGGCACCCAGTTGAACACGGCTCAATTGGACATGAGCCACTCACAGCGCTTGATACTACAAAGTTCCTAAGCACCGGTCGCTGTGATTGGTGGTGTATAATCGAGCCGTGTCAATCGGGATCACCCTGACGAGAACAACGGTTAATGATCGAATTCGTTGGACTCAGAGCGAAGATGTACGCGGTAGATGGCAAGAAGGACACTAAAAAGGTGTAAACTACTAAAGGTGTAAAGAGTAACGTTGTAGCGCGAACGATAACGTTCGACGATTACACGCGTTGTTTGAATGAAGAGATTGAAATGACTCGCCGTCAATCGTGTTTACGTTCTAAATTACACGAGGTATACACGATATCCGAATCAAAAATAGCTCTCAGTCCATACGATGATAAACGATACGTCGTACTTAACTCGACAGAGACGTTATCATGGGGGCATTGGCGGATACCTTCGTAAATGTATGTATTGTTACGTCCAAGGTTCCGCACGCATGGAACTTGAGGGGGTGAACGTAACAGGAAACTTGTCTACCGTCGTTGTCGGATCCTAGCTCCGAACCGCAAGGGAGCGAGGTGGGAAAACCGACTCGGACGGGAGGCACTTCGCTTCGTCCTTAGGCTTGGGTCTGAAGGGGGATGAAGTGGAAGCCTCGCTCGAGGTCGTCGCTCCGTTGAGCTCCTCGAGGCGGACGCACATGCTAAAGGCCGGAAAATGTGTCAGTGTGCCTTAGGGGCTCACTTTATCCCATATGGGCCAGTACGTCCGAATGCCCTTATTTTCGGCCTTGGAAATGAATCCAAAGGGTAGGGGACTGGACCAAGTGCAATCATGGTGTTAGCGTTAGGAATACGAGGAGATGTTGCTCGAAATTAAAATAATCAGGGTTTGATAATTAAGTAATATAATTAAAATTATGAATGGT
>NW_017300058.1:6751-7023 GCF_001594075.2 Trachymyrmex cornetzi | reverse complement strand
TTACATATCCT
The DNA here is from genome assembly GCF_001594075.2 of Trachymyrmex cornetzi. Classification (NCBI taxonomy): domain Eukaryota; kingdom Metazoa; phylum Arthropoda; class Insecta; order Hymenoptera; family Formicidae; genus Trachymyrmex; species Trachymyrmex cornetzi. Next base: position 7,012 of record NW_017300058.1, on the reverse strand, counting down.
TAAAGCTGGTGTCAAGACGTTTCCGAAACACTGGTTACAAACCCTTTTTGCTTGAGATCTTCCTGAGTTACGAACTTTTATCAAAGTGAGTCCTTGTGCGAACCTCGGGGTCCTTATCTCTGACTGTATTCGTGCGCACGCGCACACACACGCACACACACAAACGCGCGCGCACAAGGACTCACTTTGATCAAGCATCTCGAAGAGGTGGATATCCGACCGTGCCACCTCCACGCAGTACACCTTAGATAACGCGCCGGC
>NW_017300058.1:6112-6692 GCF_001594075.2 Trachymyrmex cornetzi | reverse complement strand
TTTCGGAAACGTCTTGACACCAGCTTTAAGGATATGTAAAAGAAAATAGGTGTTTCCATTTAAGATTTCAAAGTTGACCTTCACGGTGTTCTTCAAGGTCACATGAAGGTCATTTCAATATAACCATATAATAGACCACTTGATATGCTAAAACTTTTGTATTGAACATTTTTTTCCGTAAGCATTATTTTCCAAGATATTTGACCGTTGCCGAACTTTCTCCCATCACTGTATATAAATTTTTTTTCTTTTATGTAAGTTAGGAGGAACAACTAAGATCCTCTCTTCTTCCTCTTTTTTTTTCTTCATCGCTCGAAGTTGCCAGATGAGGAATACGCGGGAGTAGTTTAAATTTCTTAAATGCCACGCGGGGTTTTCTTTGCGTCGGGCCCCCATGGGGTGGCTCACTTATACCCGTCGTGGATGTGCCTTGCAGGCAGGTCGCGACTCCGATTTACCCTTGACACTTAACTGCAGGCTAAACACTTGACGTGGACAGTGTGGTCTGTTAGACCGTGTGCGAAGCCTCTGTAGGCTTCGTTAACTAAGGATAATGACCTTACGGTTCATTATGGATGTT
>NW_017300058.1:4928-5804 GCF_001594075.2 Trachymyrmex cornetzi | reverse complement strand
ATATATATATTTTTCCTTAAATTACATTAAAATAAAAGATTTTTTTCTCTTTTTTTTTTTTATGTTTTATATCCCGCATATCCGTCATGCTAGGAATATAATGTTAAGATAATTACATTTAACAGTGCATTTGGTCTAATAGTATATGAAAATGATAGTTATAAAGGTTATATAGTACTTACAAATCTACGTTGGTGTATGTGTGGATATTATGAATATAATAATGTAACAAAAGATATAGGGAGTATTATATAATTTTACACAATTTTAATAATAGTATATGTGTGAGGATATACAAAATAAAGAATATATAAAATGTCTTAATATAATTTTCATAGGGATAAAGATGTAGGGTGATGTTATTACAGGATCCCAGGTATTGTTGGTACTGCTTTCGAGTCAGTATCTAAGGCACATCCCATTGAGATGAGTAGATCTTTCAAGCTGTTTGTTTCGTCCTCGCTCTCCCGCTTTAGTTCGAGCGTGATTATTGCGGCATAGTCTTCTATGGATTCGAGGATCTGCATCCATCCTTCTCTCCTCCCTAATAAGAATCTGGTGAGAGCTCTACTATTGCGGGACCATCTTGATCTGGCCCCCACCAGGCGGAGGTGGGCCAGCCCGCAAGGGATGGCTTGCCAATTCAATTCTCGGAGGCGGTCCTCCAATATATACATATCGGTGACCGGGGGTCGGATGACACGGCCCCAGTCTCGTAGAGCCACAGTGACAGTGTCTTTCCCTTCAAGGTTGATTATCACTCCTCGTTGCCAGGTTCTTCCTTCTTGCACGGCAACGTATGCATCCGATAATGCATGGTCGGGGTTGAGAATTAATCCTCGCCCCCTTCGGGCCATTTGCCTAGTGAGGTCTTCG
>NW_017300058.1:3253-4343 GCF_001594075.2 Trachymyrmex cornetzi | reverse complement strand
AAGTAAGTTTATAGTATATATTAGCTCTATGTATATACAGGGTGTTTCCAAATTAAATGGCAAAACTTCGGGAGCGTGTAGAGGAGTAAAAAACTAAGAAAAAAGTCCTATAGACATATGCTCGTTTTTGCTCTGTTTCAGAGAAAATCGAAAAAAAATGTTTACATTTCTTGCCATATCTAGCATTGACATATTTGATTACATTTTCCACTTTCTGTTATGAATTTGTCGGTCGCTCTTTGAAAGCCTTTAACAGTAGATGAATTTTGTCTTTTGCAATATGCCGCGTACGTATTCTAATAGTGAATATGCTGATATGGTTTTTGTATACGGTTTCTGCAACGGTAATGCTTTAAAGGCGGTGCGAGAATATGCGCGACGATTTCCAAACAGAAGAGTGCCAAACCGAAGAGTGTTTATGTTGACATTTAATAGATTGCGAGAGACTGGATCATTTTCAATTCGACAAGAAAACAACCGATTTCAAGCAGCGTTACGAAGAGATTTGCAGGTAGGGAATCGTATTTTACAACATTTTGACAATCATCCTGAGACCAGCGTTCGGAATGCGTCGGCTGTATTGGGAGTGTCACCACAAACAATTTGGCGAACTGTAAAAGGAGATAATCGCTATCCCTACCACATTCAAAAAGTGCAAAATTTATTACCTCAAGATCATTGGAACAGATTGAACTTTTGTAACTGGTACTTTGAGCAATGCCACAATGATATTTTATTTCCATCTAAAATAATGTGGTCAGATGAGGCAACATTTACTAGAGGTGGAATAATTAATCAAAGGAATTATCATATATGGGCTCAACTAAATCCCAGGTCTGTTAGAGAATACAAATTTCAGCATGAGTTTTCTGTTAACGTCTGGCTTGGAATTTGGAACAACGTTTTAGTGGGACCGTTTTTTTTACCTGCAAAATTAAATGGGGACCGTTTTTTAAATTTCTTGGAGAATGAATTTTCTGACTATTTAGAAAACATCCCATTACAACAACGTACTGAAATGTGGTTTCAATTAGATGGATGCCGTGCTCATTACAGCAGAGTCGCTAGAACCTGATTAGATAGAAAATTC
>NW_017300058.1:0-3218 GCF_001594075.2 Trachymyrmex cornetzi | reverse complement strand
ATGCTTGTATTGCTGCAAGAGGTGCACATTTCGAACAAAATCTTCATTAAAAAGTTTGTAAATAAAATAATTAAAATAATAAATTAAATTATATTTTTTTCTTTTTCCGTGATTTCCTGAGAAACAAAGCAAAAACGAACATATGTCTATAGGACTTTTTTTCTTAGTTTTTAACTCCTCTACACGCTCCCCAAGTTTTGCCATTTAATTTGGAAACACCCTGTATGTACTTATATATATATTTTTTCCTTTTTTTTCTTATTTTTTTTTACTAGAGATTTAAAATAGCAAGGTGATATATCTGCATGGTGAATCATGCGGTTAAATGATTATTTCTGCATGGCGTAACATGCGGACTAACATATCGTATCATATGGTTATGCGTTAGTGTAGACAGATAAACAAGTGGTTCAGCTCCTTAGCTCCAAAGAATAAGCCGTTGTCTCCACGGTGGGGAGGGGGGGATAGGTTCGTTCTGTCTTCATTTCTGTGAGGGTCAATGTATCTCCGTTTTCGGGGTCATCGTTCTCGGGTGCATCGGGAGCGCTGGGCTTTCCGTGTTTTGGCCTATCTTTTCCTAAGTGTAATAAGAGTTGGGTAAGCGAGTCCCATATGGCTCCTATTAAATACACAGACCATCCGTATACTGTGTGTAAGGCGTATCCGTGCACGAATGTGTCAAGAAATAATTTGATGAGTCTGCCGATCAAGTATATTCCTATTAGTCCAGCACTAATATCGCCAAATATTGTAAATTTGTTCCAAAATTTTGTCCATGTGGACATTGCAATTTTTTCTATTGATGCTTCGTCGAGGTTTGAGAGAGATCTTTCATTAAGTACCGTTGTTTGCTCTAATATACCTCTCGCTACAGTGTTAAGAATTGCAGGCCGCTCTGCGGGGAACATTATGTGGTCTTTAAGTTCTTCCAAGTCGGATTGTGAATATATTCCGCTGGTCGCCAGTGCGCCAGGGCTGACGTATTTCCACGATGGTTTGGTTGCTGGTTGCATGATGGTGGGCGGTACTGTTTCGACTGGTTTTGGCATAATTTTATACCATGAGTTTCCCAAAAGATACATGGCAAAAGAATTACAGGTAATCTGTGTCCCGTGGCGTACCAGTTTGTGAGTTTAAGGGGTCAAAAAATACGTATCGTTTCCCCGTAACACAGGAAGTTGTTCATAGCATTCATCAGTCCGTGCTAATTTTACTTCGACCGGCACACATTTTACCATGTGTATCACTTCTCCGGCCAATAGTGCCATGTATCCTGGTCCTTTCATAAAGTGGTATGCGAAGATATCAGGTGATCTAGCGGCTATAGCTAGCGCGTTCTGCATCGTTCGGTATTCAATTTGGCATTGTTGTAATAATATATTGCGATACAATTGATTAATCTGAGTACGGATGTGTCTTTCTACGTACACGAATTTCGAGTTTACATACGAAAACAAATCTATGTTTAGTGCGATAAACCCGGAGCTTTTGAAAACTTCGCTACCGAGCGACGTTTCGAAAATTATTAATTTTGGATGCTCGGTCCTGATAAGAGTGTATCCACAGGCATTATATGTTCCAGTGCTGGTTAAAGAAAAAATCATGCTTGGCGTATTGATGGAATGAACTGTCTGTGATCGTTCGTTTGTTAAATCGAGTATTTTGTTAGCGTATCCATTGTACAACACGTCGTAGTCGGTAAGTTTGCAATTATCGACAGGCAAGGGATCCCAAAAGGTATCTCCTCCCTCTATATCTGTACAATAAGTAGAGCTTAATTCGCAGCTTACTCCTGATCGGAGGTGCACGCGATTAGTATTTATTCGTACTTCGGCGACATAATCTTATAAGGTTATTTTGAGGCTGCCTAACACAATGACATTTCCCCAAGTTCCATACGGGTCGGAATAAGCGCTGCCGGAGCATCCGCCGTCATTGTCAACGTGACCGGCTAAAACTACTGATCGCGAGGCAGTCTGATTAGATTTTAATCCTAATATACGAGTTCCAGCTATTTCGAAGGCTCCATAGGTGTGCATGTGTCTGCATGCATCTCGCGTTATGTCGGCTATGTATGAAAATTGTCCGTTGTATACATCCAAGGTATGCGAAAACATTCCACACTTCTTTACTGTACGGTCTATTTCGACTTTACATTGTATTACTTTTACCGAATTAGTAGAATTAAAATCATTAAGCTGGAGTAGTTGGACATAGATTTTGGTGGAATTTACTTGCTGGATTGGTACGTCGCATTCTTCAACGTTTACTAGCGACAATGTAGTTAAATTAGCGGCTGCTGATCCACAATCGTAGCCTATTATTCCATGAGTTTCTGGCGTTGATATTATTAAAATTATTATGGCAGTTATTTCTCTGATGCGGCAATCCATCTGAAATACCGATTTGGCTAATTTAGTTGCTTATTTAATTACTGTGAGCTGGGTTAATATGAGAAATTCGCAAGCGGTTGGGATGAACAATGCGACTATTTTTCTTTATTCTTATTTTAATATTATTTCTGTTTAATATTTCCAGAACTTCGTGTGGGCCTGTATATTGGTCTCCGAATTTACCGGGTTTCGACCCTTTTAGTAGAAATACTTGATCTCCAGGCTTAAAGGTCTGCGGATTAATTTTCTTGTCGTAATGTTTCTTTGATTTTTCTTTAGATTCAACGACGTTCTCGCGAGCTTTTGTTTGTATGGAATGGAGTTGTGTGACAAGATCTATTAGATAATCATTGTAGTTAGATAATTTTTCATTCGGTGCTAAAGGTTCGTTCGAAGGTATTCGAGCTATTTTGCCGAATATCAATTCGTAAGGAGTGTGTTTCGTCGCTTCATTTTAGTATTGTAATTGAACATCGCAAGGCTGATCCATCTATCCCATTGTTTTTGCGAATTTGCATATTGTTTCAAGTATTCGCCCAAAGCGTGATGCGATCTTTCTAATGATCCATTTGATTGCGGATGGAAAGCGGTTGTGCGGAATTTGCGTATTCTGAAAATTTTTGCAACATTTTTCATTAAATCGCTAATAAAATTTCTTCCTTGATCGGTTAGTATGGCCTTTGGTGCTCCTAATACGCAAATGAATCTATCTACAAAAGCTTCTGCTATGGTTTTGGAAGTCTAATCTGGCAGTGGTATTAATAGGTATAGTAGGGCGGTTCTAACTCGGGAGCTCTGAGGGGGGTGCGGGGCGCGGGGGAACCG
>NW_017300057.1:54676-55065 GCF_001594075.2 Trachymyrmex cornetzi | reverse complement strand
CTTAGCCGCCGCCCTGCGCCTCTTCATATCCGGGCTGTCCGGCGAACCGGACAGCTCGGCAGCCATGACGACGGCGGCGTCATTGTCGGAAGTCCGACAACCGACACCGCCCGCATCGCCTTCCTCAAACTCCACTTCCATCTCCCCCTCGCGAGTGGGGGGAGACGGGCCCACGCGCAGCCGTGCTGGCGGAACCGGCCTACACAGACCCGCGGTACCCGCCCTGTGAGCACAGGATTGAAACAGCGAAGGGGAGCCCCCTTGAGGAGCTCCACCTTCGCCTTCGCCCAACCTAGGCGCAACTGCCCGGCCTTCGAGAGCGCAAAGCCCGCGTCGGCCGGACACTGCACGCATACCGTCCCCAGGCCGCGTCTGGAGAACCTCGTCAC
>NW_017300057.1:52170-52560 GCF_001594075.2 Trachymyrmex cornetzi | reverse complement strand
GAAGCACCGCCGCGGACCCTGATGGGAGTATCCCCACCAGGCCCCGCGACCGACCCCGACCCCTCAGCGACGAGAGGAACCGCCATGACCTCGTCGATACTGATGTCTGCCTCGACAAGGATCTTGTTGATCCCCGAGCCAGCCGTCTCCACGAAGGGACGGACAGCCCGAGGATCAACCAACGCGCCATACGGGAGAGCCACCAGACGCCCCCCCACCCACGCACCTCCATGAAAGGAGGCACATGGGGAGAGTAGCCCCGGAGACCCCCCGCGCACGTTTCCCTGAGGCCTGACTATAATGACGTCCATGACGTCGACATACCTCTGGGCTTTTAAAACAATCACCTCCCCCTCCTTAAGGGAGGGGGGGTATTCCTGCAAGTCGGAG
>NW_017300057.1:51283-51647 GCF_001594075.2 Trachymyrmex cornetzi | reverse complement strand
AGTCTCGGACGCTCGGTCTCTTCCAGTGGTGCTAGGGAAGAGATTACGATAGCTCAGGCACCGCGGGTTCGCTATACCCGTAGTGGGATCTCTCCCGATGCGTCCGGGAGTACCGGACCGCACCGGAAATGACCCCACCCCTTGCGGGAGTGGGGAACCTAACCTAACCTTAATTTTATATTTGTGCGCAAAAGTGCTTATAGGCAATCGAGTTGTAGGCAACAATACATGTAAGCAATCAAACTGTAGCCAAATGAGATGTAAACAAACGATGCTGTAGGCAATCGATTTGTAGGTAAAAGGAGTTCCCTTATTTTATATTCGTATTTTATATTCTTTATATTTTTATATTTTATATTTTATT
>NW_017300057.1:38616-51108 GCF_001594075.2 Trachymyrmex cornetzi | reverse complement strand
AATATGGCGGATGGAATTCTTTAGTTAAATACCATAAAAAATTGTATAATACAATTATTTATTATCGAACGCTAATATTACCATGGTACATGTTGCTTCATTTTTTTTTGTTTTACGTTAGAGGAGAAAATCTTCGTACACTTTCTGCCAGGTAATGTTTCATTTGAACATCAACCTGACCAGAGGAAGACACCTGGCGCCCAAGCTCACCGGGTGTGTTGGATTCGTTCAGTTCGTGTTTTCGAATAGTGAAATCGAATATTTTTTTGTATTCGTTTGCTCATCGTTTGCTCACGATTGCTCCGTCGGAATTTTCGGTTGCTCACCCTCAGTTCAAAAGATATACAAAATTTAAATTTTGGAGGGTCAACCTCACGCTAGCCCGTTATATTAAAAGATCGAATATTTTTTTTTGCGTTCGTTTGCTCATCGTTTTCTAACGAATGCTCGAATTCGAACGGAATAAGCGCAACAATTTTTTTTTGCGGAAATAGGTAGCAGATAAATAGCGCAGTATTCCATAATTTTTTCATTTAGATATGGTTAAGTGAAGGGGCCAGCTAGGCAGACGTGACTTAGGGGTAAATATGATTGTTCGCTCCGAGAGAGAAGTGCCTAAAGTGTTGCAGCGCAAAAATCAAAAATGCCTGGAAATAGTAGCGCATAAATAGCGCATAAAGCCTGTGTATTTAATTTCCCAAATCGGTTGTTTTTAACGGTTGGGTGGGCTGACTGACTGCATACTCAGTCCCCCAAGAACAAATTTTTTTAAGCTAAACGGAATGAGCGCAAAAATTGTTCTTTTCGGATATAGGTAGCGCATAAATAACGCATAAATCCTGTGTATTTAATTATCTAAATCGGTTGTTTTTTACGGGTGGGTGGGCTGACTGACTGCATACTCAGTCCCCACAGAAAAAAATTTTTTAAGCTAAACGGAATGAGCGCAAAAATTCTTTTTTCAGATATAGGTAGCGCATAAAATTCTAAATGTTTTCCGATTTCGGTGAAAATTGGTATCGTGAGGTTTTTGGGATCGCTCGTTTCGAATTCGTGTTCAAAATTTTTAAATTCAAAATGGCTGAAAAAATATGGCGGACGGAAATGGCTGAACCAATATGGCGGATGGAATTCTTAAAGGTGTTCCGATTTCGATGAAATTTCGTATAAGGGGATTTCGGGATCGTTGATTTCGAATCCGGGTTCAAAATTTGAAAAATCAAAATGGCTGAACCAATATGGCGGATGGAATTTTTAAAGGTTTTCCGATTTTGGTGAATTTTCGTATAAGAGGGATTTAGGGGTTGCTGATTTCGTATCAGGACTCAAAAACAAGTGGGTGATAAGACAGGTGATAATGAAAGAGAGGGGGAGAGTAAGGATGGGACAAGGGGGGGTATGGATAGAAGGAGAATAGCGGAAATGGGATGAAGATAGAGAGGAATTAAGGGATGGGAGGGGAAAGTGGTGGGGGGAAGGGATTAAGGAGGCAGAAAGGAATAAGGAAGATGAAACGAAGAAGAGGAAGGGACAGGGGGAATAATATTGGAGGGGGGTTGGCGGGGATAGGGAAGGTGTAAAGGATAAGGTTAGGGGTAAGGGAGAGAGAGTCATTGATTTCGAATTCAGACTCAAAATCTATCTTCTTATTTATCCCCTTCCCAAAACTTCCTTTATTCTTCCTTCCGTTTCCTTCATACTCTCGTTCCCCTTCCCCTCCCTCCGTACTACCTCCACCAACATTTCCCTAAATACAACTCTACGTTCCTATCAAAATTCACCAAAATTGGAGAACCTTTTAGATTTCCATAACATTTTACCGTCCGCTATATTATTTCAACCATTTTGAATTTCCAAATTTAAAACACGGTTTTGGAACGAGCGTCCTCATAAACCCTCTAATATCAAATTCCACCATAAACGGTAAATCTTTTAGATTTCCGTAACATTTCCGACCGCCATTTTGTTCAGCCATTTTGAATTCTCAAATTTTGAACAAGATCAAAATGAACGACCCCAAAAACCCCCTAAAAACAAATTACACTATAATCGAAAAATCTTTAAAATTACCATAACATCTCCATCCGCCATATTGGTTTAGCCATTTTGAATTTCCAAATTTTGAACACGAATTCGAAACGAGCAACCCCAAAAACCTCATGATATCAAATTTCACCGAAATCGGAGAACCTTTAGGATTTTCGTAACATTTCCGTCCGTCATAGTGGTTCCACCATTTCGAATTTCGAAATTTTTATCACGATTTCGGAACGAGCGACCCCTAAAACGAATACGAAGCCATATCGAAATCGGAGCACTCCAAGACCCCTTTGAAAAGAGGCTTCAAAAAAACGTGACACGCCAATTTTAATATAGGATTAAAATTTATTTTTTATTTCAGAAAAGTACAGCATTTAACCAGGAAAAATTTCATGATCTTTTGGTAGAATATTTAGTTGACAAATATTTGCCATTTAATTTTTTTGAGGATAAAGCAACGACAAATTTATTTTTGTTTATGAACAATCATGTTGTTCTACTAAATAGGAATACTATGCGATCGCTGGTGTTAACTAAGTTTAAATATGCTCAAGACGCTATTAGATTGATTTTCAATGAACAAGTAAATCAAGATCAAACTAAAATATCATTTACAATGGATGGGTGGACAGCAATATCGAACAAATCATTTTACGGAATTACTGCTCATTACATTGATTGCAATTGGAAAATTCAGTCCTTCGTATTGGATTTTATTCCTGCAAAAGGTCGACATTCTGGTAAAGAAATTGCAGCGCCATTTCAAAACACTATAGCAGAGTACAATATTAATTCATCAAAAACTCAAGGAATAACTACGGATAATGCGTCCTCAAATTTTACATTTATGGATCATCTGAGCATATGAATTAACACTCTTTAAACGTTTAACAAGTATAATCATAAAAAGAGTTGGAACTTTTTCAATATTTCAATGAAATAAAATTACAGCAGTATTCTTTTTTTATAAAGTTTTTTAAAGATTTTAAATCAGAATCATGTTCGAACCGCTCCGTATCTTTTTCACGATTCTATTTAAAAATAAATCTTACATTCTAAACCTTTTAAACATATAAACTTTTATCAAGAATTTTTAATATTCTGTCCATGAATTAGAATTTTCGTCAAAACTTGTCAAATTTCTTTAATAAAACACATTGTTCTACAAAACACGTTGTAATTAATACATTGTGAGATTCTATTATTTAATAGAAAGCATGAAAATGATTATATAACCATTACTACCATCATTCTTATAAAATGTTATAAGATGCTATGATAGGAATTTATTTGCAAAGAATGAGATGAGATACACACACATAAATGGCTTTATAATATATGCAGCTCTAAACGATTCATTATACGAAATATGCTGCCAGTTGTGCCATTTTGTCCTTTGGTGGTTTAGGTTTGCCTCGGTTACGACTTTTGGCATGACCCCGACCACGCGTGACGACTGGTTTCGAAGCTACTGCACGATGCTTTTCTACTAACGCAGCAAAAGCTGGGGTGCAAAACACGCAACCAGACATTTCGGTCACTTCGTTGGGAAGTTTACTTTTGTCCTGAAACCAAAAAAGATATGCAGATGCATGTTTGTTTCAGAATAAATACTGTTTCCTCACCTGTTTATATTCGACAGTTACTAATTGTGCACCGCAATCACACGTATCTGTATCAACTGTCACTTTATGCGCGTTCTCAAATAAATGGATAATAACATCGCAACGATTACATCCTAATTTCCACTTAGGTGCAGCCGAAGGATCGAGTACAAGTATACCTAGATCGCATTCCAAACAACTGGATAAGCCATTTGAATTCATACCGTGCGGGCATGTCGGATGCGTGCATGAATTGCATCCGCTCATTCCTTTCTTCATATCCCTAAATTTGAAAGAATATTCAGTCTTCCTTTACACTTAAATTAAATTACAATACATACAACTGTGTAAACATACCTGAATGGTGGATTGTTGTAACAGTATGGACAAAATGTGTAACTTTTTCCTCGTGTTCCGGTCGACCATGAAAGTAATTCAAAGTCGTCCAATGGACATTTTAATTCTTTGTATATTCGTATGTTCCCATTTTGTGGTAAATTGTAAGTTTCGTTACAATGCGCGCAATGCATTCTAGATGGCTTAGTTTGTATGTATTTCATGTATCGACGACATTTACCACATCTGCAACATATATCAATAATAAGACATCGAAAAAAGAGCAAATAAATATAGTGGAATGTTATACAAAGCAAAGGATGAATATAATTGTCATTATAATTGTTTACCTGGAGTGTGCTTTGCCGGAAGCCGATAGCGGCGAAAACGACACTTCGAACAACTGATCCATAGCTTCTATACTTTGTACAAAATAATGAAATTTTTGTTTAAAAATTTCTACGGTATGTTGTAGTACAGCATAAAAGTCAGCTCGACCTAATGCTATTAGATTTAATTGTTCTTCTACTGCAGATCTCATTGTGGGCAAAACCAATTCAGGATCTATCTAATGTAAAGGGGACACATGTATGTTTTATACAAGATTTATCATTGTGTCAAGTAGAAAAAATGAAATCAAAGATACCTTTTGGTATCCATGGACCAAAACGATACCAAGAGAAGTAGGTATTAATTTTCTACCTGCTGCAACAGTAACATAATTTCTAATGCAGATGTTATTTATATGTACAGGAATCGAAGCGTCTGTTCCAATGCCATGTTTTTCCATGAGAGATATTAATTCTGCCTCTGTTAAATAATCTGGCGGTTGTGTATAACATTCAACTAATTTGGCCTATAACAATAAAACAGGACATTCTACACTACACGTCATTTTGCATAATATTTTCTGTTTGAAACTAAAAATACAAGCAAATAAATATAATGTAACAAAAATCATTTTTACCTCTTGTATGTTTACTTTCTCATCGGATATAAATTTCGGCAGGGTATCATTATTGCCAAGTGCTTGCCAAGTAAGAATACTCGTGTAGCCAGGACTTAATAGACTGTGACCAGTAGTTGTAAATATTTCCATGCCTATCTCAAATTTTACTGTAGTACTCAAGTACCTACAATCCCGTGCCAGCTACGATTCGAAAATCGAAACAGAGAGAGAAAGGGAGGTAGGAAGAAAAAATACATACATATGCAAGTAAGGATCACTTCAAAGTTTTATCTCAATTATCTCAATTTTCAACATACCGTAGCAATAAAATGTCGCGTTATATAATCATACAATCTCCACAAATCACCATCGAGTTCGTTTCTGGTTGCATGTTTCATGGGTGTTATAGGCGGATGATCACCTGCATCATGGCCTTTCTTTGGTCTATTGATTCCAGCTGCTATTATCTTGCGAACTTCTTCGCCCCATTCTGAGCTATTCTGCTGTTGTTTTAATGTTGAACTTGAATAAAATAAAAATTATTGTAATATCAAGTATGATGTACATACATGTGCAAATTAAAAATAACCATTAAATAATCAAGCAGTAAGATTCTTACAGCAGATCAAAATTTTCAGGATACGATGTTGTCTCTGTTCGTGGATAACTTATGTATCCTTGAGTATAAAGTCTTTCTGCAATTTGCATAGCATGCTGTGGACCCATACCCAATCCAGAACTGGCGACTCGCATCAGCTCTACTGTATTTAATGCTATAGGTCGCGATTTGCATTTTTCTGTACTTTGTACACTCACTACGCTATACACAATTTATTTCGAATGATGTAGTCTTTTCAACATATTAAGATTTTTAAACATTTAAACATGTACAACTCACGTTGCTTGATCATATTCTTTAACGTGGCTTAAAAACATGCTTGCAACTTCTTTATCAAAGGAACGTACACGATTCCAACTTAATACAATATCTTGACCATCAGGAGACTTGACAGTTACCTCAAAGTAACAAAAAGATAATATCATTTAACATTGTCATATAGATAAAAGAAAATTTAAATAAAAAGAAAATATAAGAAAAACGTTTGTATAGGAATTCCAAAATACAATACAGTTACCTGCAATACCCAATATGGATCTGGCTTGAAAGTCTGAATTTCATCGTGTCTTTGTACACAGAATCCTAATGTTGGCGTTTGGCACGGACCATAAGAAATAAGAGATACATCTAAATCTCCATACTTGCCCTAAAAGTATAACACTCATATGTATTCTAAGATGTTTAAAATATAACAAGGCAAAAATTGTGATATACTTGGAAAAATTTAGTTTGATATCTAGTAAATGCACAGCCTATTCGCAAATCTAACTCCTGACGTGCATCGACACTTTTCGCTTCGTTTTCATTGGGCTTTATTAGATTGGCCAAAGCGGATTTTATATCTTTCTCTGTAATAGCAGAAAACCGTGCTCGCCATATATCCTATTAAAAAGAAAGCTCTATTTATTAATACAATAAAAATATTTAAGAGTTCATTCTATCTTGCTGGGGTTACAAAATTGAAAAAAATTTTGTTTATATAATTGATAGCCCCAAGTGTGTAAAATATTGTGTTGAAGCCCTTAACGTGGTAAATATAGGTATAAACAATACAAAAAGTAAACATGAAAATTTTTAACGCATTTTTCTCGAAACAACACTTTTCGATCTAGCAAAAGTAATAGAGCAAAAACTATTCAATCCATCGCTTTCAAATTTTGCACGATTGTAGAGCAATGTTTTTTTCTACCTTTCTGGATAGACTACAATTATATCAATATCAATGATACTTTTTTTATCGCAAAAGCAAGAGCACAATTTAAGGTAAAAAATCAAACTTTTTTTTTCAAATAACCACCATTTTGTTAATTTTTATGTAAAGTCAATTATCAAAGTTTATCCTGTAGACATTCTTTCTAAACAGGAAATCGTTTTTTGAACTCTTTCAGATGACTGGTGCGATCTGCAATACTTGCATTGATGCCATGTTCGGAGAGGAATCTTCCCGAAAAACTTTATATAGACTAACAGTCAACACATTGACTTCATAAAATTTAAAATTAAAGAGAAAAATATAAAAATAACATGTAAAAACAATGAAGTATGTATCCCCATTATTTTCTCGAAAAATTGTCAAAAATCGCTTTTTTTCAAACCACAAGATAGAATGGATCCTTAAATTATGATCAACAATTTATTATATGAAAAGATTCAATAGCTTTAATATCTGCAAGCAACAAACAATGTTGTTATACAAACAATGTATAAGCCACTTGCATTTATATGTAATTTCCTATGCATTCCTTGCTGCACTGCATTTATAACTTCAAAGCAAATATTTTCACCCTCTTTATCGCAATCTAACCATAATACTAAATAATCGCAATGAGCTCCTTCTTTGGCCAAAAAGTATGGTATTTTTAGTTTCGGTACCGCTTCCTTTTTCTCAGTTGAGCAGGAAAATAATTCTGCCTAAAAAAAAAAAAAAAAAAAAAAAACAATTATATAATAAAAAATGCAAAAATGCCATATCTATCGTCTTATCTTACCGGATCTACTTTGTCCCAATTGTTATACTTTCCGATAAAATCCAACGTCATGACGTGTCCACATACAGAGGTCATTTTGAAATTGACAGTCTCGGATCTAAACTGACCTACCCATTCGTGGACGGAACAAGAGCCGTTTAATCCTGGAGACATCCATAGAGAAAATTCACGAAAGGGAATGTGAAAGAGAAAGTAATTCGAGCCAATAACGCACCTTTTCTGGTACTACATCGTCCACTGCTTAATATATTTGCCAGGGATGCCGCCAAAGAAGGTTTTTCAGCTACCATCAAAGCGGTCTTCATTTTAATGTGATATTTCGTTTAACGAGTGTTACAATTGATAAATAACTTGTAACAGTTTTGCTGGTATATACAACACGATCTGAACAAAGACATTACTTGCCACGCTTGACATTATTTCGAATATTTCGATTTAAACAAAACAACAGCAGTGCAGTGGTGTAACATCAAAGTGGTTAAAGTGGTCAAAGTGGTTTTCACGTATTGCGCGCCACGACACATTGGTGGTGCATTCAGTAAACGGATACTGTCGATAATGTAAAGCACAGTCGATCAGTTATCAATAGAGGGATTCAATTTCTCTCGCGAAGAGAAGAGTTACAGAAAATAGCTCAAGAGGGCAGGACTAGTCGCAAAGCGCCGCGTACGTATCTATTTTACCGACATTATTTACGTCTTTCCGCAGGTTCTTCCCTATTATATTGATAAAATAGCGAGAATTCGAATTGACTTGAGATCTACAAGTAAATTATTGTTGTGTTAATTGACGTTAAATTTAGTCGCAATTAATAATAAAAAAAGATTAACGTGCAATATTTCGAGACGTAAGAACGTAAAAAAAGTGGTCGATGATCCCGAATGTATACCAATGTATACATCTAAAATTTATGAGTCAATTCTAAGCAGAATCATAAAACTCGTAACGTATTCTCGTAAAACTTGCAAGAATTACTTATGACTAGTATTCTAATTTTATGCGTATATATCGTAAGACATAAATATCTACGATTTCTTGTAAATTTTATGGCTAATAAGAAGCTGTCTGTAAAATATATTAATTGTATGAAGGTATAAGCATTAAAAAAATTCTTACAAGCTTATAAGAATAAGTATATGTTACGAGTCTTACGATTCTGCTTAGAATTTAGACATTAGTCGGACTGTGTCATACCAGCGTAATTGCCATTAAAATCTTGAAAGAGGTATTATTATTTTGCGCTTTATTTATTATTTAAGCTTTACTTTAAAAATTGTAATTTGATATATCTTATCAATCCATATATGTTATCAAACGCGAGCGAGTAGGAAAAACTATAATTAATTTCGGCTTGCAGAGGGCTTGGAAAGATTTCATACTTCTCAGTGAAAAATAAGAATAATAAATGATGATAACAACCCAGACAGCACAGAATATTTATGATAAATATTTATTAATATTCATTTTTTGAAATGTTATATATAGATATTTTATACATATCTTATATAAAGTTTTATTCGAAATATTGTTAAAATATAGACTAAATATTTGATGCAATATTTATGATAAATATAAATAAATATTTCTAATAAGTATTTTTTATTTGGATTATAATGTCTCATTAAGTATTTTCATAGCATTTACTATAACTATTCTAATAAGTATTTTATAATATTTATAATAAATATTTATGATTTGTGCAATCTAAAACCACAAAAATATTTACAAAATATTTAAAATAAATCTTATAAATATTTCTAAATATTTTGTAAATATTTTGTAAATATTGTGTGCTGTCTGGGAAATTAAGAAATTTGAAGAGTCCCTTTGAGATACAGTCCAAAAAGGAGTATCGATCGCGAGTTGTTATATATATATATACACTATGAGCAAAATTGTAAGTATTATACATAAGTATTGTTATAATCCCAGTGCGAAGCTATAATATTGCAAAAATTTGATCGAATACAATCTAGCGAATCAATCTCCGCTGTCCGCTAAAGGCAACAAATTCTACATCCACAGTCGTCGCATCTGGTCGCATCGCGTGCGGCAGGATCGAGAAAGTCAAGTCCGTCGAATGATTCAGGGTGGGTGTTGGGGGACAGGATGGTAAGATGAGTAGGGGGGATGCACGATATACGAAATCCGTGCAGGCACCATGCGTAATATCGGATCAGTTGGTGACTGTACCGCGGAGTGAACGGTGGAATCTCTTTGAAGCTGGAGATTATAATTATCGAACTACATAGTTCTGTCATCTCTACTGTTTTCCTTCCCTTTAAGGTGCAGCAGCAACAGCAGACTGTGACGGGTGACGGCTGTGGCGATAGTGGTAGTGGTGGTGGTGGTGGTGGGCGATAGTGGGTGATAGTGGTGGTTGCGACAACGGCGGTGGCGGTGGCGACAACTCCTTATGGGGGTGTTCGCGTTGACGGTGACACGCGTGCCCGGATGTGGACCACGGACGTACGGACGTCCAAGGACAGCGCGAGGAAGAATGGTGAGGTGACTTCGCTCTGGGCGCGGTGTACCCAGCGGGAAAGAGAGCTGCGAAAGTGAGTTACGCGGGCGGACACGTACAGGGTCGGCCGGTATGTGCACGCGGTCACGTCGGTGCGGGATAGCGGTCATCTTGGCGATCATCCTTTTCTTGCGGATCCGCTGCTGTCAGAGCGGTGCACTCGACGTAACCCCGTGTAACGTTATCGCCGATGGACGGGAGTTGCTATGCCGTGGCGCCAATCTATTCTCCATTGAACTCATCTCCGATATTCATCTGTCATCGAAGGCTATTGTTCCTGTTAATGTTACAAAGATGTGAGTACTTCACATCACTTTGCGTCAATCTCGATACTCTTCGCGGAAGATTGAAGATTCGATTGATTGGATTGGAAATTGTAGCAGAGAGGAATATCCATGCTAGATACATCGCGCGAGATGCCCCTCTCCGCTAACCGCTTTTCTACGTCTCTTTACGATTTCGCAAAATATGATGCCTCGCGCGATGCAAATTTTTGTTATAAAATGACAGGTGCATTCGAATCGTAATCGTTTTCCGTGGTATGTACATACATTTTGTTTTTGTTTGTTTCCGAAAATGAAAATATCTATTGCACGTTGAATTATGCATATATAGAAAAAAAAATGTGATACTTTATGTGAATGTGTATAACGTTGCGTAAATTGATTAAATCTTTGCAGTTGCAGTTAGAAGGTAAATGTAACGGACGCTTGTCATCGCGCGCCCTACATACGATTCTAGGCCTTGCGGATCCGTCGCGTCTATACAACTGAAAAAATATCGCTCTGTACTCTTGCTTTTAATTACCTACGGCGCATTTTGCGGTGAGCGAGATGTAGGAGAGCGGAAAAAGCGATGCTTTAAATATGCAAATTACGCGTCTTCGACGCGTGTCCTTTTCAGGTTTCTTTGTGTCATCAGTTTATCGTTTTCGTCGACTGCGTCAGTTTTTAAATATAATCAGACAAAAACTTTCGATCGAGCGATAGGAAAGATAAAACAAGTAACGCCATATTCTATACATACACCACGATGCGACCTACATTCCAAATGGGACGACAATCAGTATTCTATGGATCGTGATTTAGGATCAAGAAAACGAGCGAATTGTAGTCACATTCTTCACTTCACTTTCTTCATAGAGTTACTCGCGACCTGCGGTTTTACCGTCTAGTCTAAGGCCGGAATCAGACTACGCATTGAAGAATGAGATTGAAGATTGAAAGATTGTAGTTTGACCAATCAGAACAAAAGGAGCCAAAATTTCTTTTTCCTTATTGCTGAAATTTCAATCTTTAATCTTCAATGCATAGTCTGATTCCGGCCTAATGGATGCTTCTCTATAAAAGTACCACTTTACTCTTCTCTCTATCGAAACTTGTATCAAACTGCGAATCGATCTATTTCGACGCTTGCCTCCTTGAAAAGTAACAGCTCAGCTTTCGCTGCCGTGAGATATTTCGAGTGGTCGTCTCCGGCCCCCTTTCTGACAAAATAAAACAACAACAAAAAAATGAATAGGCGCAATATCTCGGCTGTTATTGCACTGCTTCTCTCCCAGTCACTCTCGGGACGTTCTTAATTTTTTAATAAATTCTTTTATACTTCTCGATTGTAACGCTCCTTCGTAAGAATATCGTAATAATATCGTAAGAATACGAAAAGTGTGCCATTCATCATTCTCTTCACGTTCATGACGTAGTACGACCGTGACATCTATTGCGAAAATAATTCCATTCTCGAACTTGATTAATTTTGCTCGCGAATAAAAACAATCAAGATTTGTGTAAGCACTATTCTGAATACTGTACCAGTCGTATTATTATGAAAGCTCAAGTATCGAACAAGTTTCTTTCCGAAAGCTTTTAAAAATAGTATTTTGCATTTTTTTTTATTATTTATAACGCGATGAATGATATTTTTTATAACGATATATATTGCGTGCGTGCGTGCGTGTGTGTGCGCACGTGCGCGCGCGTAATATTTCCCCGAATACCTTAGAAGTACAAAGACTGGTAAATTCAAGCTGGCCTTGAAGCATCGAAAGTTTTCAAAGGCCCACCTGTAACGGAATCATGATCCCGAAAGCGTAATTAGAACCCAATGTTCGTGCGCGTCGAGAAAGTTCCATCGGAACTCAAAAAAAAGCCTGCGTCAAAATATCGTAAGACGCCACTGCGCTTATACTTTTTCTATTTTAAGACGAATGAACGAAAGGAAAAATACTGTAGTACGTTCGCTGACACAACGTATGCATCGCGAGTAACTGGATCGTTCCATGTTTCTATTAAAATCCAAGTTAATTGTTTGTCAATATTTGAAAATAAGCGCAAAAAATATTAAACGATTAAACTGTAATTTTTCGAAAAATGCTGAATAATTGGGAATGACAGAAAGGGACGTTATGTGTGTGTGTGTGTGTGTGTGTGTGT
>NW_017300057.1:36839-38426 GCF_001594075.2 Trachymyrmex cornetzi | reverse complement strand
CGTGTCGGGCGCTGGGGCAAATGTACTCATTAGCCACTTTGCGATAATCTTACACAAACAGATTAGATTTCGTGTTACCGATATTCATTTTTATTGTTTCAACTAACAATACAAGTTGTCACTGTCATTATAGGCACACACATTTGATTTATTTTTTGTTCCTGAACCAAACTGCACTAGAACTCTCTTTCTCGCTTTCAATAAATATCAAACATATATCTTGCTCACTTTAAGTTCCAAAAATGTACACTAGTTCAGCCAAAGAAAATAGACCTATTTTCTTTCTTTTATATTTTAATTAATCACTATCAATGCATACTAAGAAAAAAAAGTTTTTCATTTGATTAAATTAATTTAGTTTGTCTTTATTTCTTTATTATGTATTATATGGAATACCGCGCCGTCTCTTCGTTCCGTTCGGTAAACGGATAAGTAGACATCGATCCATTCTGAGCAAAGGAGGTCGAAAGACTCATAAAAATGGGCCAGAATCCGCGCAACCCTCGGTCCGTTCCTCTCACGTTCATGCGACACAAGAATAGAAATGTCGATTCGTATAAGTTTTCACGATATTGTCCTTTTTTTTTTCAGATTGTTGCAAAAGCTCTGCACCATTTTTAACTCATGTTATGCTGATTTTTACAAGTTGCTCTTGTTATTATCGATCGAAGTGGAGTAGTTCTGTAGATCAAATCTAAGATAATTTTCATATAATACTGAGAAAAAAGTATATTAATACGTTACTATGGCTACCAACAGACTACCTAACAATAAGCCAAGTTTAATTATAAGCCAGCGATTTATAAATTTTAATTACTCTTTCTAATATACAGGGTGATGCTTTTAACTTGAGACATTCAAATATCTCAAAAAATAAGCACACTACGAAAAAAATGTTAAGAATCAAAATTTCATCATTTCGAGGGGGACATACAATGACGTTAAAATCAGACCCCCCACCCCGTCCCCTGGGCGGTGAGGGGGGGCAAGTTTTAAATCTTAAATGGGAACCCCTATTTTTTATTGCATATTCGGAATCTTTGGCTAAAAACACATACAATTTGTCTGAAACATTTTTCTCGATTCATGATAGATGGCGCTGTAATCGACGAAATTCAATTTCTTCGATTTCTCTTACTGAGAACCCATGCTTACGATTTTGCAATACATTAACAATAAAAATACCACGTTTTCATTGTTAATACTCGAAATTAGTCTTAAAACAAACTTCTCATTATTTTTTATTACTCATTAATTACTTCTCAAGAAACTTACTTTTAGCGGAACCAACAACACGTGAGAATATGATTGACCGAATCAGAAATGCATGTGCTGAAATTCAAGGAGATACACTCATCAGTTGTGTACGTTCATTTGAATTGCGGATTAACAAGTGCATTGAAGTCGAAGGTCATCACTTTGAGCACCTTCTTTAATTGAAAGATGATTCCCTGAGTACTCTGAATCGTGAGAGGCGAGGGGACTCACGTTAATCAAGCACCCCGAAGGGAACAGAAAAGTGCTACGTCCACGTCGTTGTTCCTGGGTTACGTTAAAAGTAAGTTTCTTGAGAAGTAATTAATGAGT
>NW_017300057.1:25442-36560 GCF_001594075.2 Trachymyrmex cornetzi | reverse complement strand
CGAAATGATGAAATTTTGATTCTTAACATTTTTTTCGTAGTGTGCTTATTTTTTGAGATATTTGAATGTCTCAAGTTAAAAGCATCACCCTGTATATATGGCTTTAACTTGTTTCACTTTAAGTGGGAAGAAGTAGAATTTCTCAGTCCGTTTTCCCACTCTAGCATGAACACAATTCATTACGAATGCAACGATTTCTTGAAATCATCTCTCGTGAAAGAATTATTTTTAAAAGGCGTTACTCAATGACCATTTACCCGCTAACATTTTTCGCTTTGCACCTTCTGCAAATCTTATTATACATGTTTGAACAAAAAAATTACAACATTTTGCTTTCCATTATATTAAGAATATGACATACACTGCAGGTTGTAATGTCAAGATACATGAAAACTACATTTTGTTCGTGCTATATCTTTAATGTCTGCGAATATTTCCTTGTTGCAATACGTAATTTTATACAATGGTTTTATTGTATACTGTGTTTCAGTGATTTGACCAACAATAATATAACGGACATTCCAATACGTGCTTTCCATCGATTTCCCAATCTCGAAATTTTGTGAGTATTATGAGATGACGAAGAAAAATGCATATATTATAGAACTTGAAGTAGTCACGCTATATCCATATATATAGGATGTCCCAGAAATAGATGGCCAAACTTCGGTATCGTATTCTACTGCGTCCCTAAGGATGAAAAAAGTCAGATATAAAAACATCCCGAAATTCTTCCTTTTTAAAATACAAACATTTTTTACGAGAGAATATTTTAAATGTTTGTAATTTACTTGAGGAAATCGTTGAAAATGACTACCTTGTGTTTCACGATACAGATGTTGAACTTCTCTAAAATCTTCGTTAGCTCATCCATACATGAAACGAATATATCAATATTTGAATAAATCATCTTGGTAACACTATCTTAATCATGCAACATTTAGATAAAAACTAATTTATTACGATAAGCTTCCGTTGATGACAGTATCACTTATTTTACCACAACATTTACTTGATGCGATATCTGTTCATGTAAACTTTTGAGATAAACAAAAAGTGTTTATATCTCAAAAAGGAAGAATTTCCAGATCCATGTTTATGACATTTTTTCATCCTTATGGACAGTAGAATATGATACTAAAGTTTGTTCATCTATTTCTGGGACGCCCTGTATAAGATATACATATATCATAGATTTTCATTTTTTTAGATTTCTTCGACGTAATCATCTACGTGCCATTCATGCCAACGCGTTTATACACTTAGCAAACCTTCGTATATTGTGAGTATATGAAAAATAAATCATCGTCTATCCGCAACGTAATATTTTTCATCTGTCTTATCTTTAGAGAACTCGATGAAAATTATTTAACGAAGATACCTTCTGCTGCTGTAAATCTACTTAGCCTCGAAGAATTGTAAGCATTCATTAAATTAATGTCTATCTTAAATTAGTGTAAAATCTGTAAATCAATTTTCTCATTCGAAATATCTTTTTATCTTCTTTCTCTCAACGTATTGTTCTCAATATTATCTGAATGCAGCACACTTTCATGATGTTTCCATGTATCTCTCTAGGTCTATATCGAATAACAAAATAAAACAACTTACGAGAGATGCATTACGCTACGCTAGTAATTTGGTATCGCTTGACTTACGCGGAAATCCTATTAAGGAAATACATGACGAAACCTTCCAGAATCTTGGCAAACTCCGTAAGTTGTAAGTAATTTATTTTCAACCATATTTTATGGTCTTTATCCGTATCTACAACGATTAGGCCACATAATAAACAATTTATTTGATAAACAAAATTATGCTGCACTAGTATAACTCCCTATTTTTCTATCAATTATAGAATATTGTCAAATGTGAAGGAATTGCAACTTTTTCCTAATCTAAATGGAGCAGTATCTTTAGAAGTATTAAGATTGGATCGTTCCCAATTAAAGGAAATTCCTCCTAATCTTTGTCGGCAATGTCCGAAACTCAAAAGTCTGTAAGTTTAATCAAAATTATTTAGTAAAAAAATTTGTTCGTAATAATACTGTTTTTAATAGGTATTTATTTCTCCTATATTAATAATTACTATTATTTCTATCAACATGTTTTCTACATATACATTCTATTTCTGGTTTTAGCGATATAAAATCTAATTTTTTGACGGAGATACCAAATTTACGAAACTGTAATGAACTTCGCGTTTTGTAAGTATGTTACATAATACGCAAATAAGTTGTTATAATATATTTGCAATATATTTGAAGCAGTGAATATCGAAGACAGTGTTAGTTTGATTCAAATTTTTTAGGGATTTAGCTAGTAATATAATTTCTACATTACCCGACGACGCATTTAAAGGTTTGAATATGCTGCACGATCTTCTCTTGTCCAACAATAACTTGCAAAGCATTTCTAGTGATGCATTTATCGGATTATCTAGACTCCAAGTTTTGTAAGTGCAACATGCTTAATCAAATTACTCTGATTTTATTTTGAGTTTCTAATAATTTCTATTCAATTTGAATCATTCATTTTGTTAGAGACTTGGAAAATAATTATATTGAATATATACATCCTGATGCATTCAGAGAAACGAAACGATTACAAGACTTGTAAGTGCATCTGTACAATTGTGTTTTACAAGTCAGTATTTTTACAAATCAATTTGAACACAATTAAGATACAGGTATTTATTTATAGAAATTTAGGAAATAATGTTTTCCCTACACTGCCGATAAGAGGTCTTGCGGGGTTATTGCATCTTAAGACGTTTAATAATCCTGCATTGCGAGAATTCCCATCTCCTGAAAGATTTCCACGAGTACAAACAATGTTGCTGTCATATGCTTATCATTGTTGTTCATTTCTTTCGCTCGACGTGGAGGAATCTGTTACAAAATCGCCGGTACAGGAATCGATCTTGTTTCCCACTGATGATTTCGATACTAGTTTATGGAATTCAACATTTAGCGATATCTGGCCACAGTTGGGTAAGTAACTTCTCCTCGTATTCTCTTTTTTATCTTGTATTTTTGATGCTTCATCATGCACACTATTTGACACTTAACTGCTGCAAAGCATCTAATGGGATCTTAGTTATTGAAAATCATTTGCATAGTGTCATAGAGATTGGATGCGTGTAAAGAGCAAATATTTCATTTCACTTCATCATGTTTCATCATTGATCTTTGCGGCACTGAAGTGATAACATTTTTTAGATAACTTGACTGACAAATTCGGATCGCAGATAAATGAATTTTGGGCTAACTTTGGTTCAGATTTTACCTACCCCGGAAATCTGCCTTCCTACGTAGAGGATTATTTCGAGAATCTAAACAGTCGAACAACATCAACGAGTCGGACTATATCCTCTCGTATCCAATGCTTGCCGCAACCTGGTACGTCAAACGATCGACTATGATTCGAAATGCATCAAACACACCATTTTAAAACATTTCATTTATTTGATTAATTCGTATGTGAAATTTTCAGGTCCTTTTCTACCGTGTCAAGATTTATTCGACTGGTGGACTTTACGATGCGGCGTATGGATAGTCTTCCTCCTTGCCATGCTCGGGAATGGTACTGTAGTGTTTGTCTTGATATTCTCGAGAAGTAAGATGGATGTGCCACGATTTTTAGTCTGCAATTTAGCCGCTGCCGATTTTTTCATGGGTGTTTATTTGGGTAATTTTCTTTTTTCTTATATTTTACGTTATCATTATTGCGTATCTACATGTTATTCGACTATCTATATATCGACTACGCTAACTGATGAAAGCTCTCTACTGTCAAGTCCTCTTTGGGGGGATCTTTATTCAACGAACGATATGTATTTTAGGTTTATTGGCTGTTGTTGATGCCTCGACATTAGGAGAATTTCGAATGTACGCGATACCATGGCAAATGTCGGCCGGATGTCAGTTGGCTGGCTTCTTGGGAGTCCTTAGCTCTGAACTGAGCGTATATACTCTTGCTGTGATTACCTTGGAGAGAAATTACGCTATAACGCACGCGATGCATCTGAATAAGCGACTTTCCTTGAAGCACGCAAGCTATATTATGACGATAGGTTGGTGCTTTGCTCTGTCCATGGCGAGCCTGCCGCTATTAGGAGTTTCGGATTATAGAAAATTCGCTATTTGTTTACCGTTCGAAACTAATGGTAGCGCGGCACTCGCATACGTCGTATTTCTTATGCTGATTAACGGAGTAGCTTTCCTGATATTAATGGGGTGTTACTTGAAAATGTACTGTGCGATACGAGGCTCTCAGGCATGGAATTCGAACGATTCTCGCATAGCGAAGAGAATGGCGCTACTCGTATTTACAGATTTTCTCTGCTGGTCTCCGATAGCCTTCTTTTCTCTCACAGCGACTTTCGGATTACAGTTAGTATCTCTGGAACAAGCGAAAGTTTTCGCGGTATTCGTGCTACCGCTCAACTCTTGTTGCAACCCTTTTCTATATGCGATCCTTACAAAACAATTTAAAAAGGATTGCGTGCTGATATGCAAAGCAATCGAGGAGTCACGTGTAACTAGAGGTATCGGTAGATGCCGACACAGCTCGAATTTTAGCAATCGGCAGACGCCCGCCAATACAAACAGCCTCGTCGACCGGTCGTCACGAGAGAATCAAGGACTTCAAACACCGTGCACTTGCAATTCAAGATTCCTGGAAACTGGAAGCCGTTGCTCATCTTACCGTTGGTGGAGCGCCGGAATATTCTGGCCGTGTACACGCGACTCCCGGCCACGTCACACGCATAACGATCAATACGCCTATCAAATCGCCCAGATTCAACAGAAGCAGCATAAACGGGCGTCTTCGGTGTCATCCAGCGAAAATTTCTCTTCGTCCAGATCGGACTCCTGGCGACAAACGCATCACTGCGGCATTCCGCTTAGATTGCTAGATCCAAAACGAAGGACTTCCTCTTGGTTGATCACTAGGAAACCGTCGCAGGATTCGAATTTAAGCTCCTCACGTAACGACTCTTCTGGTTCCGCAACCACTGCCAGCACCAGTACCTGGCGCATCTCGAGATCTAGTGCCTCTCTAGAAATTAGCGCGCGTAATACGCCGAGACCGATTAGACCGAAGCCGCGACTAACTCGTCAACTCGCTATCCAGGAGCCGGAACCTCCAGGATCTCCGGGAAGACTGGCCGTTAGATTACTCGCCACGATACCTTCCGCGGCTGAGACCAGCGATCAACAAGATGATGAGAATACACCGACAAATTAAATATTTCTATCTCTAACTATATATATTTTTGTGTATTATACATATGTAATATGCGTCGCATTTTTTAAATGTATTCTCGTCGAGCCAATTCTTCGACAAATTCAGTATTAACAATCTTCGCTGGTATACCTGCGTAGCGCGTAGTTATATGTACGTATATTTATATTTATGGCATTTTGTACATCTTTAGAATTGTTGCTTAAGCGATCAAATAGAAAACGAAAACGTGCTAGATGTTACGAATATTATCACCATATTAAATATGTTTCTCATTTCTTTTAT
This sequence comes from Trachymyrmex cornetzi, assembly GCF_001594075.2. Taxonomy (NCBI): domain Eukaryota; kingdom Metazoa; phylum Arthropoda; class Insecta; order Hymenoptera; family Formicidae; genus Trachymyrmex; species Trachymyrmex cornetzi. The sequence goes on along the minus strand of NW_017300057.1, from coordinate 31,025 downwards.
TCGATGTTATAATCTATTTTAAACGAAAAATTTAACGAAGATTAACGAGATATGTTTTCCTAATGGAATACCAACGAATATATGTCTAAACGTTATTAAGAAGTAATAGACGAATTAATTTAATAAGTGTAATCGTTCTTGCGACGAAACGCAATCAGATTTGTCGGACGTCAAATCGACATTGATCCATTTCGGTTAATTGTATAAACGTCTAACGAAGTAGTCCGTCCGTTCGTATATATATGTATATGTATATGTACGTATATATGTTATATATTTATACTTTTATGTTATAAGACTGATTATGAGTTTTTTTTAACTCTGTACCATTTACACCAATCGTAGGTCAAAGAGTTTTAGCTACTAGTTTCAGCTAGTAGTCATTGAATAGTTGTTATAATATACATCAAACCTATATACATATATAATATATCATTATATGTATATACTATATATATATATATATATATATATATAATGATAATATATATGTACACAAACGTTATGAATTATGACTTATAATGAATAAAAAAATGATCGCAACGGTTTTACCGTCTTAAGTATAAAGTCCATTCTACAATTGTATAAGTAGTTTTAAGTGGTTATGAGAATTATAAACTATAAACCAATTAGTCGAATATTCTCCTCGTATTCGACTGTGAATTCTTGCAACTATAACCACTTATAACTAAGTTTACGCAATTCTAGAATAAGCTTTAGATTTTGAGCCAAATCGCAATTTACCTCTTACGCAGTGTTTGAATGTGTAATGGCGGGATGCTTATTTATATTGGCAAATTATATATATTTTATTGTATGAATAGCGTTGCATTCATTGCTATTAAGTGTAAACTCTGTGTATGTACATACACAAGCCACTACTTACATTTCAAAATATAAGTTTGCATAAACGAATTAAATGAATAACATTGAAAAATTAATCGATAATTGTGAATTTTCTCGAGTGGTTTGATAGAAATAGTTTATAATAGCACATGTGTGATGTTAAAATAAAATCAAATAAAATCTTTGTGAAATTGATCGGTTGATGATAAGTATTTTTTTGTTGGTTTTGACTTATTTTTTTGTCAATTGGCTGGTTTTTGAAATAAAATAATAGAAATAAAACTATAATTAAATTATAAATTACTTTATGTGGTTTATGATATAAAAAATTAATATAAAATTAGAGCATATAACCACACACTCGGAGGAATGAGTGAAAGATTTATATATTCGATAACATGTCTAATAGGCTAACGTTTATTCTATTACAATACAAAACTATGCCATAACATTTAGATAGTTGATACTGAACCTTTCTATTACAAACGTTCGATATCAGAAATGATCTATATTAAAAAACAAGAAAAAGGATTAAATGACCAAAAAGACACAGAAAAATTGCCTACGAACTACTTACCGATAATCCATTTAACAAGTAATAAGTAATGACTTACATAAAGGAATGACAGATGGCAATGTCTCAATTTTATGTGTCCTACTATTCCATCTCTAGATGATAATTGTCTTTCTCTTTCTAACTCGTTTAACCTCAGTTATATATAAATACGGATATTTTTAATTTTAAACACACTCACAGTTGAAACCGCTATATAATAATATATCTTCTCAATAATTCTTGTTAAATTAGTAAATTTTACTTCTTTCCATGACTGGTGAAGAAATCAAATTAATAGAAAGAAATAAGTTTAAGCCTTGGAACTTTAACTTAGGAAAAAAATTTCGAAGTATGACAAGGATCAATTTTTCTGTAATAAATTAAATATTGATGTACAATTTCACAATTTATAACGAAGATACAACATGACCTGGATATGGGCAATCACAGAAATTACGATTTTTATTAATAAGGTTCAACTATTTAAGATTTGTGCATTCTATACATTGTATAATCATCTCATTGCGATCATGTTAGGTTTAATGTAATTAAATTGGCTCATACATACAAATTGTTACTGATGAAGACCATATTAAAGGTCGAAACGTCTAGACTTTTATATTGATAATAATGTTATGGCATAGTTTTGTATTGTAATAGAATAAACGTTGGCCTATTAGACATGTTATCGAATATATAAATCTTTCACTCATTCCTCCGAGTGTGTGGTTATATGCTCTAATTTTATATTAATTTTTTAAAACTATAATATAACGTAAATTATAAATAAAATAATTTTCTTCAAATTCATATATACAAAGGAAATGCAATTTTTTACGTAAGTAATTTTTCATTTTATAATGTAACATGATTGTTTTATATTGTATATACAATTCGTTCGGTTATTAATTGTTTGACAATTCTTTAAACTTGATTCATTTATTTTTGTAAAAGTCACTTTCAGTCACTTTCATATTCCAAGGAAGACGCGTTGTATTTGCGACATATTATATCAAGAATATAATTTAAATACATTAAAATATCTATTTGTATATATTCAACTTTAACGAAGATTTGTACGACGTAGTACGGATCAAATCCTCATATAACTTTACTTATACTGCTTTAATAAGTAATAAGGTCAGATTTATCATTCATTTCAAAAATAACATAGATACACATAGCCTTAGAAACTGTCCTTTATAAATAGATATAAATTCATTGTTTCAAAAATCTCCAAGGAAGAACATTTTGTGGAGAGCTAATGACCATTTGTGGCAAATCTGATACATTTCAATCATTTTTTTTTGCTTATTAATTGTCTTGCAATAATAAATAAATTAATAAAATTGATAATTTTTCGATTTAAATATAAATTGTTGTACAGATAATAAGTTTTGACGCTTGAACACATTACTATAGATACAACATTACAAAGAATTATTTGTTATCGTTATTTGTTAGTATATAAGTGTATAATCAGTGCCAAAGTTATACATTAGCAATCAAATATTACCTTCGGACAAAATGAAAGCTTCGGTTTTTATAATTAAAAATTTTTGAATTATACTGAAATTGAAGTGTGTTAGACTAGTCACAAAATTACAAATTTTTTACCAGTCACTCAAAACAGTTCTGTTATAAAGATAAAAATCGTGCACTAACATATTTGAGCAGACCACAAAGGAATCGGATTCAATACGACTCAAATAAACTAACGTGCCAAAATATCTTCTGCAAACGAATCTAACATAATGGGAAAGTTATATTATTATATTTACGCACTCATGCGAGCGTAAAATAATAGTAATTTTTTAACAAATTACTAAAATTACAGAGTCCCAGCCTCGCTATGATGTAAGCCATCCTGTAAATCGTTTGATTCTGAGCTGAGTGCATATAACTGAAGGTAAAGTATGATGTTAAAATACATCAATTATGTACACAATGATTACGTTCTAATGGCATCAAGATTTGAAGCAAAAACGTATGAAAAAAAAAACAGGATTTTAAATTGCTCACTCTGTGAATTGAACACAATCTAAATTTACTGAAAATCTCCTATATTGCATGGTTAATCTTTTAAAATTTATCTGATATTATACATATTCTTGCATAAAGATTTCTACAGTTTGAAGATGTAATTTGGATCAGATGCCAATGTGTCTTTTATATATGTATACACACACACACATATATATGTATACATATGTGTGTGTGTGTGTATATGTATATATACATAGGATGATTGTACGAGATGAGGAAAATCTTTTTGCTATAATTATTTTAGCGCGCGTTTGCAATAAATTCTTGCACGGTACTTTACAATCTATTTACAAATATATGTATAAAATTTGTATTATAACGTTTTCGCTTTGTCAAAGTGCCGAAGTAAATCACATTTATTACTAGTATATACGGACGGTATAAGAATTAACGATAATTTTAATAATTTGAATCATTTTACAAAGATATCCTTGTCGCGATGTAGCTTTGCGTATCCTTATTCATATGACACGATACGTAAAAGCAATTACAACAGACAAGAGTACTTTCGACTTGAATTTGTGCCCAGCCCAGTACCTAGACGATCACTAAAACTACGGAATTATATCGCGATAAAAAAGATTACACTAACAATAATAATAATTATTATTATTATTACTAACGTCATCATGAAAAAATCTTACTTCATAAAAGTTTGCAGCTTGGAGAACATTTAGGGGGCGTTTCAAGTTACGCATGAAGCGTATGATGTATTATTTAATCCTTTTTCATTGTTTGATAAAGGACAAATGATGCATCAAACGCTTCATACGTAACTCGGAACGAATCCTTAATCTCCTAAAAAGTACATACCGAAAATATATATTGCCATAATATTAAAAGTTTTCAAATATTGCAATTCTAAAAATCTATTTATCTAGGTCGGATGTCTTCGGTGTATCCATTGACTCACTTTTCATTATTATTTTGCACATACGCAAGTTTGGCAAAGTAGAAGGAACACCGCGCCAGGGCAAAAAAACATCCTAAACAACGGTTACATTTCCGAGTTTATACGCGCGCAAAGGAAGAAAGAAAAAAAGGCAAGAGAGAAAGAGAAAAGAAAAAATAAAGAAAAAGAGACCGAGAATGTATGTGTTTGTGTATGTACGTCACATGAATAATAATAGCTAACAATTAATAATTACTGATAAAATAATTCTTAAGTGCATGTCGCGATTACAACTAATTGTAATGGATAGCAATTAAGTAACAAATAAGATTATGTGACTAGCGGGCATCACGTGATTTTAGTTTTGTTCTTCCTAAAGGCTGGAAAGTGTAGCTTCCTGCGCCTTCGTTTAAGCTCATCGTTATCGGCGGTAGAATTAGAATCGGTGGAAAGCGTCTCATCATCGACAGACATTACTGTAGGTAATTCCTTAAACAATTTTTTAGCGCCCGTCGTAATTGTAGTTGCAATTGCAGGTGCAGTTGCTGTTGTTGTCATCGTCGTCATCGTCGTCGCTGCTGTTATTATAGTCGTCAACGACGTCGCAGGACGATAACTGTACCTGTCGAGGGAATTTTCCGAATACGACGTTTTCGGTAGAAACGATGAACCCTTATCCTCGTTGATCAGTATGTTTGTGTCTTGACTATAAGAACGTACAATACTGGATTTTTCTTTGTACGAAGCAGTCTTTCCGGAAGCTCCAGCGGACTCTTCCGGTCCATCACCTAGCACAAAGTGGACCCCGTGTGTTTCTTTCTCCGCTTCGCTGCTCGAAGAATCAGAAAGTTCACTTCCAAGTCGACCACTGGGCGGCATCGATGACTCTTTCCATGCTGAATTCTCCAAAATACCTACGAATATGCCAAGTGTATGGTCCAAAATGCAAATTCCTTTTTTTTTATCGTTATTACGAAGATAATAATATTAATGAAAGAGGTGCAAGAAGTAAAAGCTTCAGTTTGCGCTGTCAAGTATACAACAGAAAAATTGATTCTCTCGTGCATCGTTTTGACGCGTTAGGAATTTATAAATGAAATTACACGCGCGCGCGCATCATGGAAAATCTTTTTTTCATACTGTCGGTTCTACATTAAAATACATATAATAAATTACGCTTATTATACACGTGTGTGTGTGTGTGTGTGTGTGTGTGTGTGTGTGTGTGTGTGTGTGTGTGTGT
>NW_017300057.1:24812-25376 GCF_001594075.2 Trachymyrmex cornetzi | reverse complement strand
TATATATATATATATATATATACATACAGGGTGTTTGGAAAATAATGATAAATCTTTCGCATAGGGGCAGAATGGGCTAAACTGAAGATCAATTTTCGCCAATTTTTAGTAATTAATATCTTGTTAACTATTGCGAAAATTGCAAAATGGTAAAAGATTTTTCTTCTCAGTTTAGTCCATTCTGCCCCTATGCGGAAGATTTCTCATTATTTTACAAACACCCTGTATATATTATATATACAGGGTGTCCGGCAAAATTCTAGCAATAATTCACAGGAAGGAAGATGGAAGACTAAACCGAATCGAAAAGTCCTCTACCATTTTGCAATTTTCGCAATAGTTAACAAGATATTAATTATTAAAAATCGCTGAATATTGATTTTTAATAATTTTTAACTCAACCGCCGAACACACGGTAATACATACATATACACACACGCGCGCGTATATAATATACATATGTATAAATCAGGGAATGGAAAGTTACTTTTTAAAAGTAACAAGTTACAGTTACTCGTTACCGAGTAGGAAAAGTAACAAGTTACCGTTACTAGTTACCGATTT
>NW_017300057.1:21522-24088 GCF_001594075.2 Trachymyrmex cornetzi | reverse complement strand
TTTCCCCCCCCCCCCCTCTCTCTTTTTCTCTGTAAGATAATTTTTTAATTGATCAGTTAGTTTTGCGTTAGTTAGTACGAGTTCACTTTTCAACGTTTCTCTGTCTAAACTACAAAAACTACACAATCTTTATCATCATTACAAAGTTACAATCACATCTGAAATAACAAGATTTGAAAATCGATGAATTATAATCTTAAATAATTCATATAAGCGTACATTTGACTAGCTATTATTTAATGTTATGTTAGTAATTTAATGTGTGCTAGATTTAAAAATGAAAAACATGCAAGTTGGAGTGCTAAAGTTTAATATAAGTCATATTAACAAGTCCACATGTTCTTATTTTTCCAAGCTCGTTTAAATTTATTAATAGCGTTTACTCAAAATTTCATACAGAAAAATAACGCCATTGTTTTATATACTCTTTATAAGACAAAAACTCTCTAACTCACTGTAATATACATATATGGAATACATTTTAAGGCATCGGTCTTTTTTTATAAAATAACTGCAGAACATACATGGTTTATAAAATTATTTCAAGAGCAATAATTTGTATCTTAAGGCGATGCTAAAGCCTCCTGTTTTACCCACATTTCCATTCGGTGAAAAATCTCCGTATTGGATGTACGGATTGCAAAAGTATTATTACATAAATTATAGTACGCACAAACAGGACCTCAGCTGCACTGGATTTCATGAGAAAATCGAAAAAGTTTAAAATTCGTTAAAAATTCACTTACTTTTGGCTCGTACAGCTGTCACCTCAGATATATTTGCTTGATATAAGAGTTTTAGAATCCATATCTTGAAAATAAGCGTGCAGTTGAGGTCACATTATTGAAACGAACAATACCGAGTTCGTAGAACTAAGACTGAAAGTCTAGAAAAGAAATATTTCCACCGAATAGAAAATACGTGTATACAGGTGTTTTGCGAAGACTGGGACTGTCAACAGAACCGAAATTCCGTGTAGCAGTAATTGCGCGGTCTTGCGATAGATGGTGCTGGCTTATGTTAGATAAGAACAGATGTATGCGTTTGAGTAAGACAGAATGATATATATTATATAATATAAAAACTAAATCAAAGATGTCACCACTATTATCGAATTTAGAATTAAAAAAGTCTGTACTATCGACCTTGACCGAGTTAGGTAATCGGTTTAGCATCCCCTTAACAAATAATCATTTACAACTAGATATTTCTTGATTCCTTGAGAACAACAAGTGTATCACGTTTGACAACAAGACATACTTGAGAGAAAGTACAAAGTTCTTTTAAATGTGCACACAATTCAACCATTGTTAGTAAAATCCTAAAAATATCGTACATGTATACACACATCTTATTTACATGTATAATGCCCATAATACATTAATTGTCGACGGTTTTATGATTCTCATAAAACATCATATCTTATATCAAGATTTACAGGAATTCCAAGAATAAACAAATACATATATCTTAATAGAGTTATTGTACATTTTTTTTACGGATTTTCTCTACAATATATATACACATAACTTTGCCCCATGATTGTAAGAGATCCGTATCTATGTACATTTTAAAACAGCATATTATTATTATGTACAAATTTATATTTTACTTTGTGGTGGTTGTATCCATATAAGTAATATTCTAATTGGTTTTTCAATCAATAATTTTTGAGCTATTGTCATGTACATGTTGCAGTCAGATCTAATACTAATGTCATAATAATTATGAACAAATAACTGGAATGTGAACATTTTTAAAGAAAAATTATATTCATCATATTCCTTTACGTAAATAGATTTCTTTTATAATTTATATGATGAATAATTTTCTTTATATATTATTAAGTATGTTATAATAAAAATACTGTTTATGTTAGGTTAACCGTTTTGCTACTTATTATTAATCAAATCATTAAATATTATTAAATCACCAAAATCAAAATTATATCTTAAGAAAAAACGTAATTCTTAAAAACGATAAACATGCTAAAACAACAGATTGTACATAAAACAAAATACATACATAGATACAGAAACTTCCATAACTTCCATATATTTTATGCATTACTATATAAATTCAATATTATCTGTCATAGCATTATCTTGATATATCATTTTCTTTAGTTGACTAATTTTAACCAATTCATGAGTATTTGTAAATTAAATTTTACTTTCCATCTCACACGTCACATATTCAAAATATTCGCTATATTAGCATATATTGGCACAGTAATTGGCATCATTTATTATCACTTGTATAATCTCTTACTTATTAGGCAACATATGCAAAATTGGATTGCATTTTACATTCCTCATATGTATATGTTAGCCATGTTATTATATAGTAGTTACAATGTACATCTAAGGCACATGATATTTCAATGTTAACAAATTATATTAGAAACTTTATAATGTCACATATCTGTTATTGGTACAAAGTTATCAATACTACAAAAAATATTTTCTCTATTATTAAACATAAAATTCAACTCATTAGTAAATTATCATCAAAAAGGATTCAATATCATGTGACTAGTGTGTGTGTGTGTGTGTGTGTGTGTGTG
>NW_017300057.1:20270-21497 GCF_001594075.2 Trachymyrmex cornetzi | reverse complement strand
TGTGTGTGTGTGTGTGTGTGTGTGTGTGTGTGTGTGTGTGTGTGTGTGTATTTATATATATATACACACATATATGCGATGTATAAACAGGCCACAATGATAATAATAAAATGAGCATTGGTATATCGGTATATCAATCTAAGTACTCATTGGAATCCGTATCCAGCTTACCTGCGACTGCACTGACCGATGACGGTGTATACACTGAACTTGCCTCATCATCTAAATCATCTTGGCTACTGAGTCGTCCTGTAATATATTACATACAAATCATTTAGAATTTTACAAAATCATAAAATCATTAAAAGCTTACGAACATTTTTGTGTTGCAACTACAAGAACCGATAATGTGGATTATTTTACTTTAATATGGAATTAAATACCTCTAAGTCCAAGACCTCTACCATTGGGTGTCCCTCTATATAAAACTGTCTCTAAATAATTTAAACCATTATTGTTAATTATATTGAAACCGCAGAGTAGTTCAATCTGTTTCCAACGATGTACTCTTTCTTTCAACTCATTTGTTACTTCATTCAATGCAGTTCTTGCTTCAACTATACTCTTATCAACTTCATCGATAGACTTCCCATGAGTCGAAACGAAGGCACCTACTAGACTGGAACGCTTTTTTCGCAATTTTTCGCACTACAATATAATAAATAAATTTTATTATCTTAATTGTGTGTCACACGTTTATTCAATAGATTTATATGACAATTAGATAAAGTTTTTGCTTTGTAACAAGGTGTTTATCATATGGTGCACCATATTGAGAATTAGACATTAGCACCTCTGAATTTATATTACATTCTCTTTTCCACTACTGTCGAGAAAAGCTTTTATTAGAGAGTAATTTCTAATAGTTAATAAATACTAATTATAAAAATAATAAAATTGCCTTGTATTATTTATAAAAAATATAACAAAATAACAATTTAAGACTGTAAAAATTATTTAAAATGCTGATTTAAGATATCTTATGACACAGACAGATAACTTACCAGTAATTCACTATATACGTAAGTAATTTTGCCCCTGAAGTTTAGAGGTGCTAGAATCTAATTTTCAATATGGCAACTTCCACACATGCACACACATACATACATGGTACCATTTTTCAGGGTTCGGTCTCGTATTTCAAATAAATTTATTTAAAATATATATTTTAAATAAAGGAGAAATTAGAAAGTTATTTAGTATTTATTATTTTAAACAACTTCTTCT
>NW_017300057.1:18545-19893 GCF_001594075.2 Trachymyrmex cornetzi | reverse complement strand
TTTTAAATATAAAATAAGTTATTTTAAATAAATTTTCGAAAACAATTTCTTATTTAAAATAAGAATATTCTTCAAAAAGAAATTTAAAATAAAAAAGCAAGCTATTTTGACATTTTTAAAATAAAAGTTATTATATATTTTAAATAAATAAAATGCATTCCAGAGTCCTATTTCTTATTTTATATATTTTTTATAATTTTTGTGACGTATTTCTTATTTAATATTTTACATAAATTTTTGGAACCTATTTTATATTTATTATTTCGAATAAGTCGTATCACTCTTTTATCGACTCCTACGATTTTATATTTAAAATAAGTTTCTAGAACTTATTTTATATTTTATATTTTAAATAGGTCGTATCAGTTATTTTACCGAACCCTGCCATTTCTTATCTCAGTACGGTAGTTGAGTATGATATCCAGTCAATAGATCAGTGATTTATTCCTTCTATAATTCATATATATACAGGGTGTTCAGCGTAACGGTCCGCACGATTTTTTAGACACTTGCGACAGTTAAAAAAAAAGGTTGTAAGATTCTTATCCATATTTCATGCGGGCTACAACATGCGATAAAAAAAAAATTTGTTTAATAAAAAAAAAGTCAAGGTTATCTTGAATTTTTCAAATAGCACCATACAATTTTTTTTCCATAATATTGTAGGAATCTTCAAGACGAATTCAACGCACTATCGAGATTGTAACTTTCATTGATGTTTTATTGATTTTATTACATAATATTTATCACAAATACTCATTAGTAAAGGAATATTTATGTGAACTTATTAACTTATGTGAACAAATTTTATTAATTTTATTGATATTTAACCTTTATAGAGGGCTGGACTGGACACTATAGTGGCTAGCGGAAAACTCGTTGACTCCTCGTGACAGAAAAAATCCATCGGAGATAAATCCGGAGAACGTGCCGGCTATTGAACTGGTCCATATGTACTTACAACACGATTTTCAAAGATAATTTTGAATAAAAATATTATAATAGCTGATTTTTTCTGTTACGAGGAGTCAACGAGTTTTTCGCTGGCCACTATAGTGTCCAGTCCGGCCCTCAATAAAGGTTAAATATTAATAAAATCAATAAAATTTCTTACATAAGTTAATATGTTCACATAAGTATTCCTTTATTAATAAGTATTTGTGATAAATATTGTGTAATAAAATCAATAAAACATCAATGGAAGTTACAATCTTGATAGTGCGTTGAATTCGTCTTGAAGATCCCTACAATATTATAGAAAAAAATTGTATGGTGCTAATTTAAAAAATTCAAGATAACCTTGACATTTTTAATTAAAAAAAATTTTTTTTTAATTTTTTTATCGCAT
>NW_017300057.1:9317-18510 GCF_001594075.2 Trachymyrmex cornetzi | reverse complement strand
TATATATACACACACACACATATCTCAAGTTTATATATATATATATATATATATATGAAGATATATAACGTGATATATATTAAATTAATTGCATGAAGTGATATAAAAAAAGTTTGTTTTTTTTACCGCTTCACGTGCTTGTTGAAGTTGTTTTTCAGCTGCTATCTTTTTATTAGTATATGCTTTGTTCTCAATTTCATGAGTCAATTGTAGCCAATGCTGCAGTCCAGCTGGTGGTGACCAGCATCTATCTTCAAGTTCACCCTCAGCACGCTGTAATTCCAACTTCAACATCTGTAAAATACATAAATTAATAGATTAATAAGAATATATTAATTTGCATATGGTATGTGTATATATAAAATAAACAAAGAACGATATTAACTTCGATTTCCGCTTTCAATTGTGATACTTCAAGATCTGAATATGAAGTATGCAATCCCAAGCTTTCATCTTGTAAACGTTTTTCCAAATTCTGTTTTTCAGTAGCTGCACTTTCTTGTTCCATTCTTGCTCTTTCTAGTTCTTTCTGAAATTGATTATGCAACCTTAATATTTATTTATTCCTAATTTTGTTAAGATTTCAATATATATCTTTAAAAAAATACCTGTAAATTTTCTAATGCGAGTTCTGCTTTATGCAAACTTTCCATGTCCTTCATCATTCTATGAAGATGCTTTTGTGAATTTTTTTTTTGCTGATATATGAACCAGCATCCAATAAGTGCTACAAATAATAATATAACCAGTACCAAATCTTTGATGTTGTGTCCAGTATCTATTAATTATTACATTTTAGTATAGTTTTAAATCAGATATTAAATAAATACTAGCGATACTAGAGCATAATATTAAATACTTACCTTTGGGAGGACCAAAAAGAACAACATCCATTGCTTTTAGAGCAATTTTTTGCTTATGAATGGGATCCTTGATGCCCAAAACATTGCTAAGATAATGCATATTGTTTACTGCTAATCTAAAATAAATGATTTTGTTTAAAGAAGTTTATATATTATATATTGAATACATCACATTATCTTTTATTAATTACAACAAAACTTACCGAGGAAGTGTAGCACCAGTTACACGGTGCTGTATAAATGTAGGAACATATTGAGGAAGCTCAACATTGGAAGTTAACCATTCTGATGTTTGTTCTATAGTCCAATTATGAACCTAACATATAGAAATATAACAATGTATATACACCATCATATTTCATATATATGTATAATATTAGAAAATATCAACAAAAAATCTCAGTGTTGCTATCCACAATATAAAAATTTATATAAAAAGATGTACTTCTGATCGCAACCAGGCTTCCCAGAGTTCTCGTACGCTAATATGCATATCATCATTATGATGGAAAGCCCTTTGTCTTCGTTCATAACCAGCTTCATATTGTAGCTCTTCTCTCAAAAACTGTCAAAGTAAAAAATATATCTACTTTGTAAGCAGTCCGTACAAATGTAAGAGATATTTTCTAAAACAATATAAATATCTTTACATCGTCAGATTCAGATAAATCGACATTTCCATTGGCGTCATCATCCAATTGACTGTGGAGAGATTTTATAGCCTCTAAACCTAATCGATCGTGAGAAGCCATAGTTATGCAAGCTAGGTCGTCGTTACAGGTATCTGTAGCTGAAACAAGTTAATCAGACGCTATAAGACATTCCAATTATAAATAAATGATTTTGAAATGGAGGATTCTCACCAGATTCATGAGCCACCGCTTGGGCCAGTCCATTGGTAAGGGTAGCAGAGAAAGCTGCTATTTTGGAATGTGGAGTGCTCGAAGCACTAGTTTGGAAGGTCGGAGTAGAATCGAGAGCTCCACCGCTAGCCGTTACTGAGCCAAGAGACCAGTATAATAGATGAATTCTCAGTAATAATATAAGCACGTCAACGTTCACGAATGTTTGCATCTTAGGTTAGCACCAGTTATCCCCTGATACTCTCGCTGCTCTCTTTCTTTCTTTCTTTCTTTCTTTCTTTCTCTCTCTCTCTCTCTTTCTCTTACTCTATCTGTGGTCTCTCGCCTATCCCGCGTGGATCAAGCGGAGTCAATGAATCGAGACTCTCCGTCCTTACCTCCGATGCCGATTTGCGCTCGTCAATATATTGCAATATACATTCAAGGTTACGATTATCAGACTCGGACCGATGATATATCTCGACGAGAGCATAACAAGCGTAACCGATTACGAGTGCAACAGATTCATAACTGTGTCACGCGCTAATATTATTAGCTCCATAAAGGTGGCCTCCGTTAATATTCGAGTTACACGAAGACATACGAGTCAATTAAGTCAAATTAAGTACACAGTGCTTGGTATCTTGAATCAGATGTTTTCCGACGTTTTTTTATCCAAGGTTACTAATAGCGCTTCCGGAGAGAGCACGATTAAGATCAACCTTCATGAGTTCATCTAGAAAATCTCCTTTTATTTCGTACGCTTGTTATGTCTATCGAGAACAATGGCAGAAGATCTCTTCACTTTTCCCATTAAATTTGATTCTCGTATTAATTCACTAAAATAATTTAATATCTATTGCAACGCAGATGCATTTCGATTGACAGAACGACACATGAAAATTAAGCTTAATCGCACGTGTAAAGCCCCCTATCACTTAACATTCGCGGAATTAAAGCTAACATTCGGCCAATCAGATAACTGTAATACAGTCAAGTTTGACTCGATTGGTCCAATTCCGGTCTTCTATTTGCAATCCTCAATGGATACACTCGCGTCACATCTAAATATTCGTACATTATGACTCAAAATTGTGTCTGACATTTTAACATTTGTGTTTGATATACGTGTGAGAGATTAAATATAAGTTTAAATAACGGATTAGACAATATATTAAATGGTACGCTAGCTCACGCTAGCTAGGTCCACTCTTATCTACAAGATGAGCACGCGACTCTATCATACGATGATCGGATGATACAGCTCGAGCTCTTGCATCGATGCTCTAGGAAATTATGTGTTGGACATAAATAGAGCCAACGCTCGTTACTCGAATGACAATTATTTCCACGCTTTTGAGAATAAATTTTGCCGAGTCGAAAGAGAGAACTACGAGGATGACGAGTGCCGTATGGAGGTCGCGAGAGATTCATTTTGATATAATTTCGCTTTGAATCGAGTAGTCCAGTGTTTTGACGCGCATAGAAATGGCGGATGCTATATTTATCACGCATGTCATACTCTTGTTGACACTCAGATTATGTTTAGGTATGAAAATAATAAACTGTTGCAATTAATGTAAATACATATTTCTATCTTTGACAATTCATTATAGAGTAGCACATCTGTGTTGCTTAGTTCTGGATAATGGACTGATAAAGTCTCTTTATTCTCCCCCTTTATGATATATAACATTAAATTTTTTTATTTATTATATTATACAGAGCATATCCTTGAACTCAATTGCAATTTTTTTCCAATTTCTCCTTTACAATCATTTTGGTCAATGCATTGTGCCGAACAATTATTTCATTCATTTTTAAATTTTATTTGATTATATATTACATGTCATTTAATTATTAATTTTCTAGGTGAACGAGAGATTGCTTTGCAGGAACAAGATATTTCCTTTGACGATGAGAAATCGGATTCACCTGAATCTTTGGATCCAAATCTTGGCTTCAATACAAACAGTCAAAAATATTTTAAATGTCACATGTGTGAAGATTCTGAATGTGTGCAATCTAATGTCTGCATCAATGCAATCACTGTAAAAATTCTTATATTTTTCTATCTAGTTTTCTCAAATTTACATACGTTCTTTTTCATACATGTCTATCATCTATAAATAAATTTTTGTTTGTTGCTCCAAAGTGTTGGAAATCCAGGATGAGAGAAGTCAGTGGTAGAGAATACGTTAGCCGTGGCTGTTATAAATCAGAAGAACATAAATTAATGATGTGTAATAAAGAAAATAACCAAAATACAGATCAACATAAAAAAAGGAATGTTAGAGGACTATCAGGTGGTGTTCAGTTCTCTGTGGAATGTTGTCAAGCAGATTTTTGTAATGTTGGACCATATCCCCAGTTGGAAGATTCAACCAGTGAGATATAATTTAAAATATATAATTAATTTTGAACAAAGTTAATACAAAAGATTCATATAAAATTGTGTAAAACTGAATTGCGTTAAAATATATAGTAAAACTTATTTAGTGATTTTTATACTTTGATATTGTTTTTAGATACTGATAAAGAATATTATGTAACAAGATTAACATTTGTGATTCTTGTACTACTGAGCGGGATGCTCATTTTTGGAGGAATTGCACTTTGTCTATTTGTGCATCGAGTAAGAAGGAAACGACCTATGGTCCCACGTCGGAATAAGCTTATTCTCGATTCCGAAATTGAACCATCATCTATGTTGCATTTTTCGTTTTCTTCACCTACATCATCTGCCACTTATCATTCACATGAGCTTAGAGCAACGGCTGCTGGTGATAGTACACTTAAAGTGTGTTATTTTCCCATATTTATTACATGACAAGCAATACAAGTTAATTTTAACTAGTGCCAATTATTTTTATAGGAGTACTTAGATGGACGAAGTTTGACTAGTGGTTCTGGTTCTGGATTACCCTTGTTAGTACAAAGAACTTTAGCTAAGCAAGTAGCATTAGTAGAGTGTCTCGGTAGTGGTAGCAGTGGAGGATTTGGCGGAGAAGTGTGGAGAGGAGTTTGGCATGGTGAAAATGTAGCTGTAAAAATTTATTTCTCACGAGACGAAGCTGCATGGGCTCGAGAGACCGAGGTTTACTCTCAACTGTTACCATCCAGACATGACAATATCCTAGGATATATTGGTAGCGATATGACCAGTAGAGCCAGTTGCACTCAACTCTGGTTGGTGGTGCAGTATCATCCTCTCGGTTCGCTCTTTGATCATCTTAATCGGTCGCCACATCCATTGACGCCTCATCAAACACTCAATATTTGTCTGAGTATTGCCAACGGTTTACTTTACCTGCACACGGAGATCCATGGAACCAAAGGAAAGCCAGCTATGGCTCATCGTAATCTTAAATCGAAGAATATCCTTGTCAAAACTAATGGTGGTTGTGTAATTGCCGATTTCGCATTAGCAGCTACTCAGGATCGTCTCATAGCAGACAGAGTTGACTTACGACAAGGCACAAAACGCTACATGAGTCCTGAAATTCTTGAGCAAACGTAAGTGAATTGCTTTCTTTACATTGGAATACGTTGGCTGAATCTCAATGGTGCTCATTTCACATTTCCAGGGTAAACGTCGAATGTTTAGAAAGCTTTAAACGAGCTGATATCTACAGTTTAGGATTGATACTATGGGAAGTCTGTCGCAGATGCATAAGTAACGGTGTAGCCTTAGAATATGCAATGCCATACAGTGAATGGTTACCAAGCAGTAATCAAGAACCCTCCATAGAAGAAATGCGTAAATTGATCTCATTTGACCAGAGAAGGCCATCTCTTCCTAATAGGTCGCATTCTGACCCGGTAAATTTTTTCGTTATTATCAGAATATATTTTATCAGAATTGAACAATTGAAACAATTAGATCAAGTTTGAATTTATCACTTATTACATTAGCACAAGTAATGGAGTTGAATACTACTTTTGCAGACATTGGCTGGAATGGGAAAATTAATGCGAGAATGTTGGCATGGGAAACCAGCGGCCAGACTACCCATACTTAGGGTAAAGAAGACACTCGTTAAATTAGCAGCTAGTGATTCACGTGTTCATTTACCCCTTGACTGACCAGCGTTCATCTTACCTCTCTTTCATTCATCTATTTATTACTGCAATTGCTGCACCAACTTGTCATATATATATATATATATATATGTATGTATGTATGAATGAATGCATATATATATATATATATATATATATATGTATGTTTGATCATCATCAACATTCGTGCGTTATCAGATCGTTATATCATAAAGATAAAAAATATCGTATATTGACATATCCAAGTAACAATGGTAATAAGTTTGTTAATGTTTGGCATATGGATTTATTGCTTTATGTTCCACATTACTGTTATCTCATTCTGGAACATATTTTGGAACAATAATAGCATTAAGTGTATAATTTTGTAGCATTGATCAAACCAGATCAAAGAACATTGTTGATTCAATAGACAAGAAATTAGGTGTTCCAATTATTCAAAATTATTTGTTAAAAAAATAACTACTATAAAGAGAATGTAAACTTTTTCATAATTTACTAGATTGTGAAGAAGCGAATAATGTAGATGTAATACGATTTTTCTAATCAAGATTAATTTAGTGATCAATATTTCATTTGATGTAACAGACACTATCATTATAACATTAAGAAGTTATTACATCATTTTAAACGTTTTTTTACGGCTCGGTTTGGTTTAGCTAATATACAGATTTGTATATATATGTACAAAAATATTAACAATCGTCTCGGTAATATCATATACACGCGCGCGACACACACACATACACAGAAATATATTGTTATTTCCAGTAAATTCCTTTTAAAAATTGTAAAAATTAAAATATTTGTTTAAAGATTTTTTAAGTATCAGTACTACTATTGAGTGCTTGAACAAATATAATCAAAATATTTGTAAATAATGTATCTCTATTGATAGAATTATATAAGTATCATAAGTCTTTCTTATCTTAAAATCATGGTTACATCAGTGAATTACAGACAGAAATTGACAATGAATGAAAAGTGTGTAAGATTATCACAAAGATATATGACTGTACAATACTTGAAATATAATTTCATCAATTGCTTTTTTATTCAATGTTTATGTATAGTTATAATTATGTATAAAAATAATTGCTCGAGGCACTATTAAAGAACATATGAAGAGCTTATAGAACAGCATATAGTATAATCAGGTGTAATACAATTGTACAAAGATTTGTATCTGACAAATGGTGTATATTGACTTAACACAAATATGCCAATATAATGTAATAGACTACCTTGAATTATCATCTTCTAGAGGTAATAACAATAACTTTTCTAATAAAGTGCTGTTATTTGAACTATGACTACCAATACACTGATTGAAAAATTGATGGAGATGTAATGGATCATTTGTATGCAATAAAATTATAAATGCATATCTCCATATTAAAGGCTCCAATTCAAGAGGATATTCGAGAAGTCTAGGAAATAAATTTAATGCATGCTTCCAATCTTGACGGGCGATATAAGATTGCATCTCTAACAATGTTAAATTCTTTGAAAATCCTACAAGTGCTGTCCTATTTCTCTTATCACCTTGAAATCTCTTACAATAATAAGTAACTTTACGATCATTTGTGACTTCTTCCATATTTTGTCTTTTTCTCTTTGCATTATGTTTCACAAGTCGTCTAGCCTTATCCTAAAAAGTCACAAAAGCTCTCAATATAATTACAACTATATGATTTACAAAATTATTGTCTGTTATGTATGTCACAGCTCTATAATAAATTACATACCACATTAGATTTTGTTATTTTTCGGACTGAGTCTTGCGACATAGTTTCATTTATAGATGTAATTGTTTTTCTTTCTTTTTCTCAAACTGGATATTTCTGCATAAAATTTGTAAATATAATTTATAATTGCAAACTTAAATAATACATATATAAACAATACTTTTAGGTTAAATAAAGTTACATTAAAAATTACCTATATATTTTCTCTCTCTCTCTCTTTTATATTATCATATATATTAGGCGAATAGAAATTTATATTTCTAACAAGTTCAAAGTAAATTTTATAAATTTTACAGTCTTCTTTTAGTTTCCCCTTATTTGATTTTCCGACTCGTGTATAAACTGCGTTCCGTTTCACGCATGATGCGCTTCTTAGTTCTTCTTCTTGATTTATTGGCTCCACTTCTTTCTTCTTTTTCTGGTTTAATATGGCACTCGCCATCGATTAGACGGCGAATCCGGCCAGTCTAGAGGGGAGCGTCCCCCGAAAGTATGTGAAACAGAGGAAAACCCAGGCGCTCGCGACACCTGGGGAGAAGCGTGGGACTTAACTCCCATCGCCTCTGTAAGAACGAACAGACAAATTTGCTAGGGGATTATACATTTAGGGCCGTATTCATATAGCGTTTTCGGCCCGATCGGGTTTGCACCAACCTGGGTTGGATTAATCTTTCCTATTGGTTGATGTCACACGCTCTACCAATAGGAGAGCGCAAAACGCCATTAATCCAACCCAGGTTGGTGCAAACCCGGTCGGGCCGAAAACGCTAATAGTCAGAACTTATTCTTAAGACCGCCTGGGAGGACTCCGATTGCACACATGTATCGCTGATTGGCCAATTTAAAAATAAAATAATCTCATTGTCAAAACAGTAAAAAATTACTAGGCACCAGTTGATGTGAGTGGTGTGTACAGTCAGAACTGTAGGCAAACGGGATCCTCCCGTTTAAAATAAGCATAGACTTAAGACTATCTTCTTAGTTACGAATTCATAGTCATTATAAGACATCTTATTTGACATATATATATACGAAATAAGGCGGTCTTGGCCAAGACGTGTTCGAGGTGGACTTAAGCAAAATTGATAAATGTTAAGGAATCTCGTTCACCTCACATTTTGATAAAAATACACTGAATCGATACGTTTTCGCGTAAAAATAAAAATTTGATAATGAAAAAATGTCGTTCTGTCCTGCAAACTGAGATATTAAACATTAAAGTTGACAACTATTGAGGTTAGGAAATCTAAGCGACTGTGATTCGCCCATTTCTTATGGTTTAAGGCTTAAAACCCTATTGTAGATCCGGACTTACGGACTTACGTTTTTCTATGTGCTCCCGGCTTTACTGATTACGTCTTACCCCGGATCTACAATAGGTGTTTTAAGCCTTAAGCCATAAGAAATTGACCAATTACAATCGAATCCGAGAAGAATAAGCGACTGCGATTCACCCATATCTTATGGCTTAAGGCTTAAAACCTTATTGTAGATCCGGACTTACGGACTTACGTTTTTCTATGTGCTTCCGGCTTAACTCTAAACTTGAGGGTGCCGTCAGGCGTCGTCTACAATATACTTAGTAAGAAGTAAGAGTAAGAAATTGACCAATCACAGTCGAATGTGAGAAGAATAATCGACTGTGATTGGTCAATTTCTTACTCTTACTTCTTACTCC
>NW_017300057.1:8496-9232 GCF_001594075.2 Trachymyrmex cornetzi | reverse complement strand
CAGTTTCTGTCTAGTCACTTTATGCTTTTTACGCTATTTTGTTGTTACGCCGAAACATGATAGAACCACTATGCGTCGAGTCTAATTTCTGGCTCATTTTAGCTTATTCCGTCTGAAAAAATGCACAAGGGTTTCGATTTTGCAACAGTACAATTATAAAAGTCGTTCGCCCCTTTGCATCGTGTGAAAAGTCGAAACCCATGTGGAACAGTACAATTATAGACCTCATTTTGCCTCTGTGACAGATTTCCTAACCTCAATAGTCATCAACTTTAACGCTTAATATCTCAGATTATACGGCAGAACGACGTTTTTTTTGCCAGATTCTTTTGTTTCATGCAAAAACGCGTCGAATAAGCCTAAAAGTGGTTTCACAAAATGTTCCGATTTTAATAATTTATTCGATCATTCGCTCATAAATTCAATCATTTTAATCATTCGCTCATTCGCTCATTATCATACGGATAATTTTGCTTACTGTACATTTGGCCACGTAAAAGTTCCATGCAACAGTTTGCATGCTGCAGCCATGGGCTAAGTAACTAAATATAAAATAAAATATTTCACTGAAACTGTAATTGAAATAGAATGACAATTACAACTAAAATACTTTATATATATAAATTATATACTTACTACAAAGTAATACATAGTCGTTGTTCTGGTGATCGAGGCTCACGAATACTTTTTTTCGTTAAAGATTCTCGCAATATTTGTAATAGTTCCTCGAATTGCG
>NW_017300057.1:1699-7979 GCF_001594075.2 Trachymyrmex cornetzi | reverse complement strand
TTTTCGTCGTACGACGACTCTGCAACCAATCAGAAAAATCGTACCATCAATACGAAGCAAAATTTTGTTTTCTGATTGGTTGCAGAGTCGTCGTACGACGAAAATCAGATGTAGTGTGAATCCAACATTACGCTTACGCAGGTTACGCCGCATGTGACGGCACCCTGAGTTGGAAAACCAATCAAGAGGAAACCAAAAGAAGAAGAAGATCGTAAAAATGCACCTTTAAATAACAACCCTGACAAGAGTCGGAGATGGTTAGAGAGATTATTTGTTGTCGTACGATTGAAATAGTAACGTTTTTCAGAAAAATAAAATTGGTATTTACAATTAACTGTAGATTTAATACAAGTTATTTTCATTAAAATGGAGGAATCAACAAATAAGCCTGTGCAAAATGACTCTGATGAATTGACATCCTCCGTTTCCTTTACCGAATCACCCAAAAAATGCAATCTCTCTTTTTCAATTAACTTTGACTTTAACGACGTTAATAGTGAAAACTCAACTGATTCCGAAAATGCAGACCTACAAATCGACATATCCGAAGTGGATAATTATGAACCGTCTAGTAAACATAAAAGAGAAGCTGTTGAAGAAGCATCGGTACTTAATGAAATGGAAGAAGAGATTGAGAGACAACTTGATGCTAAAGCTGCTAAAACTAATTTAACTGCCACTAATGTCAAAAACATTTTGAAACATGTAATCCCTTATGAACATTTAATGACAATGATACAAAAATGGCTTCAGGATACTGAAAATGATATTAATATCGGTCCTAAACTCACACGAGCTAAAGCTAAGTATGTGTCGTATACTTTCAGATTATAATTTTAATTTTTTTCTTTAATGCGCAGTAATGATTTTTTGTGATTTATATAACTTTTGGTTTATTATTTATAGAAAATTAGCAGCTGCCAAAGTCGATATACTATGGCCTATCACTACAGCACAAAAAACTTCCTCAGAAGTACAAGCTTTGATTCAGGAGGAGCTACCAGAAGATTCATCTGATGAAGAATATAATCCTGAACATGATAAACAGAGTGACGATGATAGAGAAGTAGAAATTATAGCAAATAGTGATATTGAGTCACAATTATCAATATCAACAAATAATAAGGATATAGCTTCTTCTGACCAACAAATGTCATCGCATATACTGTATGATTCTGAAGGAATTTTTAAAATACCTGCGTATGTGTGAAAAATATCTCTTTATTATATTCAATTGTATTATGAGAGCTTTTAATATTTTTTTGCTTGCATAAAATATTTTACAATATTAATTTATTTCATAATAACTAATAAATATTATTTTTAAGTGTTCCGCCTATTACAACAGAAGAAGAGAGTATTGGTCAAAGAACGCGCTCCAAGTTATCTTTAAGCGAAACTTCTTTGGAGGAAATAGAGCAAGCATTTATACCACCTGATATAACTGCTGATATGACTGATGATTGGGATTGTGAACTTGATGAAGATTGGGATAACTTTTTGAAAGAATTTACTCAACCTTTGACGCAAGAACCAGCTGTAGAAGATGATCCAGACGCAGATCCAGAATACAATATCTTGGAGGATGAAACAGATTTATGTATGCATTCTCATAGAATGATATAATATTTATATCTGTATTATATTTCATTTTCTTGATATATTTTGTACATAAAAATTATATCCAACTTTAACAAATATTAGGGGACAAGGAAGAGCTTAGAACGGATAGAGCAGTAGAAGTTCCTCGTAAGGAGCAATATGATTTGATTGCAGAATTACTTGAATTAACTCCTATGTTCTCGACACAAGAACAAGAAGTATCAAGAAAGAAGAAAGTTCTAGATAATACGACACCACCAATTGAAAATGATGCTATGGTAAGAAAAATTCATATCACGTTAGGACATAAATGTAAATTTATACAAATGTAATGTAGTTCAATAAAAACTGTAATAATTTATACTTGCACTTTTTATGCTTTCAGAATTCCTCTGTAGTACATCTTTTACCAGTACTTGCAGAATCCGAACTACCAAAATTGATGGACTATGAACGTCTTCTATTAGCAACACAATTTCAACAACACGTACAATTAATGGCACAGCATTTTGTTATGACTTACATGCATCCAGAATATCATTTATTGGCAAAAGTATGTAAACAGAACTTGAATAGTTTAAGGTATGATTATATAATATGACATTAGAGATATAGTAAACCAATCAAATCATAATTTCTGATAAAAAATATCATACTTATTAGATATTTGAATAATGGACCGAAATCTGCATTTAATGTAAAGAATTTAGAAGCAGCTTTAAAATTGGTATCAACTTGGGAAAACAAGTTTAATGACATCAAGTTTTATGCAAACTTCAAAAAGAATGTTACAAATGAAACTGCTAAAACTAAAATGTATTGTGTAAATAAATATAGATATATCGAACAGTTTCTCCCTGAATTAGAGAAATTATTTGTTGAAAATAAGGCTCTTATGTATCCACATCTTCTACCGTCGATACCTTTCAGAAATGGAATTAAATACAAGAAACCTGCATATTCAAAAGCGGAGGAAACGTAAGTATATTCAAATTTATGTGTCAAAACATTTTATCTTATCTTATTTCAGTATATTGCATTTCCAGTTTAATTACACTGGGCATAGAGCAGTTCTTGCCATTTGTTTCTTCTAAATCAAAAAAATTTCATACAAAGAAAATGCAATTGTTTGATGCAGTTCAACTTATTAGCCATTATCTATTGCCATGTAGAGATGCACAAGGAATATTGCATCATATTTATAAAAGACGTTGTTCTAAAGATGAAAATCCAATCAAGGTATTAAATATTTGTACTGTGAATATTTTTGAGATTTATATCATAAATACAATTAAATAAAATTTATTACAGTATTATTTTGAAAAAGGTTGCGCTCCTAAAATAATACATTACGTAACATCTGAATTTCCACTGAAAGCTCCAAAGGATCAACCAATAGAACTTTTACCTCTAAAATGGCAAACATATCTTGTAAGTATAATATAACAATTACACTATATTTATATTTAATAGACGAAAGCTGTAATTTATTGTGTCGTGTTTTATTTACATATTAAATTACACATGTAACATAACTGTAACTTAACCTGCCTCAATTTGTTAATATTTAATTATTATAAATATTAATTTCTGATTTATTATTACAGCAGAAAGAACATAAAAATGATTTAGCAAAAAGTAGATATATATTTGACTCGTACAGTAATCTTTCTTTTGCTAAAGAAGGGATTAATATGAACGCAATAATGAAATCATATCCTAGTATCCCTAATAACCATCTTTTACGAAATCCAGTTGTAAATATGTTACCAAAGATATTACCTGCAACTTTAAATCCCAAAGTTTTGTCTAAAATAGATAATTCTACTAAAAAAAGTTGCAAATTCGATAGCGAAGATAAGAAAATAGTTGATAATAGTATACAAAATATGGAAACACATAAAAGAAAAATGGCGGTACATAAAGAGCATACAAATTCTTGCTCCTCAAAAGCAAATACTTCAGATGTAGAGCCAATACAAACAGATAAATCATTAGATAAAAATAATATAAAATTAAATACTGTATCAACTAGAAGTTCAAAAATGTCCAAGGAGTCTCCACAAATATCAGAATTACCACAAATACGAAAGACCACTCCACGATTAGCAAAAACAAAAAGTGCCCAAAATATGAAATTGATGGCACAAGCTTTAGGTTCAAAAAACTCGTTCAATTGCAGTACCTTAAAATCTAAAGAAAAGGATGCCGCAGATAAGAATATTGATGAACATTGTCCCACGTCAAAAGTTGTGAGTTCTATTTTACCTTAAAAAATGTTGAGTAATATATTTATCTAAATATATTTTTTTCACTTTTAGGATAATGAAGAAGAAATAGCAGAATTAATGTTAGCCAGTAGTACAATAATAAAAGATCCGGTAAGTAGGAAAAAGGCTAAACAAACTAGAGAATTAGAAATTATTAAAAGATTATTAAAAGCTGAAAATCCATTAACCGAAGAAGAACATGAAGCAAGTAAGTTAATGAAGTGATTGTATTATAAAATATATAAAATTTATTTTTAATTTATATCTTCTTTTACATAGAATTTGCAGCATCATATCTTCAGAAACTACACTTGATATTAGAATCCAATGATCCAGAAACGTTTAAGGCTGTGATAAAGTTATTTTTGGATTATAGTGAAAAATTAGACAATATTAACCATACAGTTACTGACCCATCAATAACTGATGGATCTGAGGACTTTCCAACAAATAAACAGATAGAAGATAATGCAATTAAAAAAGATATACTAACAATCCAATTATATCAAGAAATCTGTAAAAAATTACAAAATTATCCAGAAGTATGCACGGACTTTGTATTATTTTTAAAACCACATCAAGCTGCAATAATTGGTAAATCTGCAGACTATATGATGTTACAAAAAATGAACGATTTTGTTCATGTTGCTCAAATATATTTTGCTAAGCAACCATCACGGATAGCAAAGATGATGCAGGCAATTACACAACTTTCGTCTGATCCACACACAACTTTAGAAAATGTCTATGCCGTTATGAATACTGTCTTTAAAGGTCATCCACTCGTTATGGATTTGTTCTTACAAATCCTACCTACCGCAAAACCTCCTGAAAGGTAATAATTTTTTTATATAAATGAAAAGTAAATGTGCATGTATTACATACGGTGATTCTTAATTGTATATCAATACTTTAGGTTAAATCTAATGTGTAAAACAAAAAGAAAATCATACAATTTAAATCGTTTAGACTTTATTTTACAACGTATAATAAATAAAAAAAATATCTGAAAGTGATGTATAATTAAGAATTAATTCATATAAGATACATTGTGCAATTTCCTATCATATAATATTTTTATATCATTTATAAATTATGGAATCCTAGAATAATTATAGAATTGTGCTTGATATTTTTAGTTTGTTTGCGCCTCATATGTTTGAAAATATGACATGTCCATTAGGACCTTATGATAAAAATACAACTTACACGGAAAATGCATTAGAGTTATATGAAAATATAGAATTACCAACAGCAACATATCAGGAGGATCCATATGGTGGGGAGAATTGTAAATGTGATTGTCATAATATTGATGAAGCAAGTTCGAAAAATAATTCTGAACATTGTGTTTCCTGTGGTATACGAGTATGCATCATATATAACAATATTAAATACATAATTTTTATATTTGTTTCCCTTAATACAGATATTCATTCTATTTGTTT
This sequence comes from Trachymyrmex cornetzi, assembly GCF_001594075.2. Lineage (NCBI taxonomy): Eukaryota > Metazoa > Arthropoda > Insecta > Hymenoptera > Formicidae > Trachymyrmex > Trachymyrmex cornetzi. The sequence continues at coordinate 2,659 of NW_017300057.1, read as the reverse complement.
CTCTTCTTTTAATAGTTTCTTAATGGAAGAATTTATCTTCAAACACCTGAAGGATTACGACCTGCCAAAATCACATTTGCCGGAGAGGATCGGGAGAAATTAGAAAATATTGCACGAATATCATTAAAAATTGCTGATAAAGCCATTCTATCAATTTCTTCTAAAAAACGACGGAAATCATCAAAGAATAATTCTAGTCACGAGGATCTTTGTAAAAAACAGTGCGCTACAAAATACTCACCAATAAAAGATAATGAAGATAACGAAAAGGCAATAACAAAGTCAAAAAGAAATGTCAAATTTACACTCAAAACAGATCAAAGAAAAATTTTAAAAAGAATAGGGACTGTAGATCACGCAATTGCAGATAAAAGAATGCGTATATCTCAGTGCAAGAATAAACGAGAAAAAAAGATTGAAGAAAGTGATGTTTTATTAGAGCAAAATGAACCTGATATTATAAGGCATGAAAAAACAAGTGAATTTACGGAAACTGAAAATAGTTGCTGTACGCAATCAGTGCAAGATAATTTGTCAAGTACTGAAGTAATTGCAAAAACACAAATTTCTTCAAATATAAGCAATAATATTGGTTTTAATTCAAGTAAGTCTTATCTGTGAATTATATTTTTAAAATTTGAATAATAACATAACACTCAAATAATGTACCTTTTTTTAATTTTGTATATTTTTTATGTTTAATAGATAAAAATATAGAAACAGTGCTTACAACAGCAACGGAAAATAATATGTCATCGAAATCCGATTTAACTAATGATAAACCATGGACACGTCAGGAAGATATGATTTTGTTACAAAATATCAAAAAAGAATATTCTGAAAATTCATTCCTGCTGATTAGTGAAAAATTAGAAAATCGTACTGTTGATCAAGTAATATTTTATTTATTTTTAATATATATATATATATATATATATATATACAGGGTGTCCCAAAATT
>NW_017300057.1:0-928 GCF_001594075.2 Trachymyrmex cornetzi | reverse complement strand
CTTGACGCTACAAACGCTTCGAAGCGTTTGAGCGACCAATCAGAACAAAGAATTTTACGAATTTACTAATCAAAGAACGCTTCGAAGCGTTTGTAGCGTCAAGTGGACCGCAGCCCAGGCTAGTTAGAAACAACAGTAAACAGAGAAAGAACGATCTTATTATTGGGAGGATCCCGTTTGCCTACAGTTCTGATTGTACACACCACTCATATCAACTGGTGCCTAGTAATTTTTCACCGTTTTGCCAATGAGATTATTTTATTTTTAAATTAGCCAATCAGCGATACATGTGTGCAATATGCGATGTGTGCAATCGGAGCCCTCCCCTTATTATTCCTGCCTCTCACTCTAATCGTCTTTCTACCCCCACCATTGTCATCAGCGGTCCATTCTAGATGTCGATGGGTTCCGCGGATTTGGCTATAACTTTGCCAATTTGTTATTTAAGGCGATGCTAAAGCCTCCTGTTTTACCACATTTCCATTCGGTGAAAATCTCTGTATTGGATGTACAGATTGCAAAAGTATTATTGCTTAAATTAAAGTACGCACAAACAGGACCTCAGCTGCACTGGATTTCATGAGAAAATCGAAAAAAAAGTTTCAGATTCGTTAAAAATTCGCTTACTTTTGGCTCGTACAGCTGTCACCTCAAATATATTTGCTTGATATAAAAGTTTTAGAGTCTATATCTTGAAAATAAGCGTGCAGCTGAGATCACATTATTGAAACGAACGATACCGAGTTCGTAGAACTAGACTGAAAGTCTAGAAAAGAAATATTTCCACCGAATAGAAAATACGTGTATACAGGTGCTTTGCAAAGACTGGGACTGTCAAGTCAACAGAGCCGAAATTCCGTGTAGGAGTAGTTGCGCGGTCTTGCGATAGATGGTACTGGCATATGTTAGATAAGAACAGATGTATGCG
>NW_017300056.1:87298-87848 GCF_001594075.2 Trachymyrmex cornetzi | reverse complement strand
TATACGGTTAATTCTTTAATTTTTTATGGTAACACTTAAATTGAGCGAGGTAACGCAATTTTGTGATGTTTTGTATAACGTTTTGAGGGAAAGTTAAATAAGCACTACTTTAGTTGGAAGAGGAAAAAATGTCTTTGAATGAATTGTGATATAATAATTTTATTTAAGAGGAATTTAAACCATTTGGATTGGGGAATAGGAAGATTCTTCAATAAATATACGTATACTTAGGTTTCATTGCATAAAAATTAAAGATGGTACCATTTGGATTAAGTAAATAATAAAGATAGTATCACTTGAGTTTTACTTTTTATTTGGTAAAATTTAACCTAGACACCCATTTCCTCGACAGCGAACACCTAGACACCCACTGCCTCGACGGCGAACACCTAGACGCCCATTTCCTCGACGGTGAACACCTAGACACCCATTTCCACGACGGCGAACACCTAGACACCCACTTCCTTGACGGCGAACACCTAGACACCCAATTCCTCGACGGCGAACCCCTAGACACCCATTTCCTCGACGGCGAACACCTAGACACCCA
>NW_017300056.1:76664-86160 GCF_001594075.2 Trachymyrmex cornetzi | reverse complement strand
CTTCCGGCCGCAACGCTTCGGTTCGCGTAAAGGAGGCACGGCAGTGTCGCTACGCGCAGCTTAGCGCCGAGACACTACCAGTGTCTCCAGATTGTCATAGCAAAAGCTAATTTTATTGGAAATCGTCTTCTTTTAAAAGTGAAAGGATATACATTTTCGCAATAATCAATAGAGCGTTATACGATTCAAAAAAACAATATCTCCTATTTTATCACCTGTTAAAATTTTGCATTTTAATAGGTGATCAGCTAGCTCTATAATTATTAATCTCGTCCCATTACAAAGACCTTCGTTAATACTAAGGTTTCTGATTAACATAATAACACAATTTGGTTTTAAACGCAATTCATAAGGTGGAAGACATGATGGAGATAAAGTATTTAAATATTCTGGTAACAAAACTTCATCAATTTCATCATTATCACTACAATTTTCAGTACTATCTATACTTGTATAAATTCGTTCTTCAACTGTATCTAATAATTCAACAACTCGTTTATTAATTTCATCAACATCAATATTTCTCGCAGAAAGGATTGCACATTTTTCCAATTTATTAAATTCTTTATTTTGTATTATATCGCCATAAATATCTTGTACAATATCGGTATCAGTGGATGTGATACAACAATCAGGAAGTTCTATATTATCATTAGAATCATTTAATATACCATCTCCTATATTTAATAGAAATTTTGCAAATTCAATTTCTTCTGGAAGAACTCGCATATTTTCTGTTAAAGAAAAATTTATAAAATATTTCCAAGTAGAACTAAATTTTATTGAAAGATTTATGATTTTATTTCGAGTACCATGTATTTTTATGGGGAGAAGTTGTCTAAAATCACCACCTAATATATTAATTTTTTCACCAAAGGGTAAATCATTATTCATGATATCACGTAATGTACGATCCATAATTTCTAAAGCATATCGTGGTGCCATTGGCGCTTCATCCCAAATAAAAATATCTGTTTCTTTCAAATAATGAGCTTCCTTGGATTGGATTTTAATATTAGATGATGAATCAACAAATAACGGAACTGGTAATCCAAATGTTTTATGAACTGTTCTTCCTCCTGGCAATAACGTCGCTGTAATGCCCGTAAAGCTTTACCAAAAAATTTTACCAGAACCACCTGGATCATCAATATAAATACAATTATTACTACGATCATTAGTACCTAATTTATTTAATATAAAATTTACTATTTCTTTTTGCTTGTCATTTAATTGTTCATATTGTCTATTACCAATTTCCATATTTTCTTCAAGTGTTGTATAATTATTCTCTATATTATTTTCTATTAATTGTTCCATTTGTGGAAAATCTGCAAAACTTTTATCTTCAGCATTAAGCATAGTATTAATTTGTATGTATGCTTTTTTTTGTCCTTCTAATAGTCCAAAGTGTCGAATATAATCTTCCTACAATGCTACTTTAAAATTTTCCCAGAATTCTTCAGGATGTAACGGTTGACAATATAATAATATACGTACAAATAATCTACGAATTTGTCTTGGCATCATCCATCCAACAGCTTCATTCATAGCTCGTTTCCATTCATCATCGTCTTCAATCAAACCTAAAGCTAAACATGCCGTTGAAAACGATTAACATACTTCTCCATTTATAGTTCTTAAATCATCAAAACTTGTAGCTCCTTTTACAGTGAGTAATAATAATCGTAAATGAAATAGTTCTATTTGTGTTGGACTAACGGAATACATTCGTCCTATACAATTATAATGACTTTTGCGTTTTACCCAACGCGAAATATTTCTTCCATTAATTTTCTCTTTCTTAAATAAATAATAACGCGGAATTTCTACATATAAATACTGTCTTGCTTCTTCATCGTGAGAATTTAAATTAAAATAATCAATTAACATAGTAACTTGATTCATAGCAGTCGTCATTGTTTCTTCAACGGTTTCATTTTCAATTATAACATTTTGTTTATTAGGAAGATGAACTGGCAAACGTACTATAGTATGACTTTTATCTTGTAATTTTTTTTCAAGTATTCGCCAACAGGCTTCTACAGGTCCAACATAACGAGTTTCTATATAATTATGTATTTCATCATGATCAATAACTATATTTTCTGTGATTGGTTCAATTCTTATAGCAGCAACACATCGTGACCTTTGTAAATATATTTATACAAATATTTAACCGATTTGATACTTGAAACTATCTCAACATTTATATGACAATTGAAAATAATTGATAAAATAGGACAATATGGTATTACATAACGATTATCAACTATATATCCACTAGGACGTTTAAAACTTCTACCATTATCTCTTCGACGATAATAAGGATAAGCGTCTTCATTCATTCTAGTTTCTTCAAGATACGATTTTGGATAATGTTTTGAACATTTTCCATTTATACTAAACACCAATCACCATAAGGTCCATGAATCATATGTTTCATAACTATGTTATGTAAAGTATGATTTTCACATGGATTAGGAATTTCAGCAGAGATGTATTTGTCAACTATTTGTGGAGTTGTTATTTTAAAATTGTATTTTAAAGTAATTAACATGTGAACATGTGGCAAACCGCGTTTTTGAAATTCAATAACATACACAAACGCTGCTACTTCTCCAAAAAATTTTTGCTTTACAATCAAATCAATCAAATAGTCTTTTTTAATATTAAAAACACGTGCACAAATGTCGGGTCTATCAGAAGCTTGTTGACTATCTAAAAGATTTTCTTCAATTTCGCGCCATTTAGGATTGCAAGTCATTGTAATAAAAAGATCTGGTTTACCAAATTTAGCAACAATTGCCATCGCATCTTGATAATTTTGTAACATATTACGCGGAGATCCAATAAACGTGGATGGAAGTATAACCATCTTTCCAATACGTCCATTTAAATTATTCGCCATAGTTTGTATATAATCTCTTAAACCTTGATATGTTTCAGTTCGTAATTCTTTTTGATGATTTTTGCAGTAATTTATTCTATTCTTTTCAATTTTTACGTAACTATCTACAAGCCATTGTTGAAAGAGGCAACGACCTAATATAAAAACATTAAATTCATCACGAATAGCCATGCGATATTTAATATATTGACTTCTAGTTATTCGTTTATTACTATTTAGTTTCGTTAAATTACAATGCCATCCTTGAGTACCATGTGAGTAAAATAATGGATATATCCATGGTTCAACATTTGGATCCATAGTACTAACATTTTGTAAAGTTTTAATATTCTTATTACGTATTGTTACATAAGATTCTGGAATTTCTCCATCAGCAGTTCGAAAAACAGCTGCAACTTCATTAGTCCTTTGAACATTATATCGCCCTCGATATTCATACCGGGTTTTAACGTAAATAATAATTGTAATTCTGGTAACAATTCTCCAGATTCTTTTTCTAATCGTTGTTGATTTTCTAATTCTTCACCCATTTGATAAGATTGAGCAAATACATTAGATTCTTGCATTACACTTTCAAGATTTTGTATAATTTCAAAATCTAATTCTGAATTTTCTGTAAGACGATAATTTATTGCTTCATTAGAATCTATAATAAAAAGCTGACTGTAAGTTGGGTTTGCATTCTGAACAGCATATAATGCTGTATTTATTTGATAGTAAATTTGTCCTTGTATTTTAAAACAATATGGACCTGATCGCCTACTTTAAAAATTAACCAAATTAGCATTAAATGATGCAAACGAAAATGAACTATTGTAACTACGAATATACTGGAAAAAATTACTGGATTTTGCATGATTATTTTTAAATAAATTACAAAGAAATTGTGAAGGTAGAGGTAATGGTTCCAAATAAACTGCACCATGATTACAACAATCATGAAATGAATTTCCCTTATTAGATACTTTTTCAGCTACAAAATGTTTTGCATTACAATGAATACAAAGTACATTCATAGATCCAATATAATGTTCACTTATATCATTCATAGATATTATATTATTAATATTTAAATATAGATACCCTTTTTTGCGTGATCGACAATGAGTCTGATATATTAATTGGGGATTCCTTGTTGTAATATTTATAGAATTTTCTTGAATTGTTTCGTCGTTTAGAGTTACTGTACGACTACAATGTATTTCACCATTAATACAAGAGATAATGTTAGGTCTGGTATTAGGATTTACTTGAACATTATCCCTATTTAAAGTTTTCATACTTTTTATAATTTCATTACGATGACGTTGATTGTCCGCTTTTCTTTTACGACGTTGTTTCTCAAATTCTTCTTTTTCTTCAGAAGAACGTTCTACTTTACGTCGTGGCATTATTAAAATATAAATATATTATATATATAAATATATTATGTATATTATGTATATAAATATAATACTGTTTAATAAAAATTATTTAATAATTACTTTAATAATTGCTTAAGTAAAATATTAGTAATATTAAAATATTATTACTAATATTATATTAGAACAATAAAATTATATTTATATTAATTTATTAATTAATAATCATTAATTAATAATTAATAAAGATTTTTTTCTTTATTATAATTATAATATTATAAATATAATATTTTATAAGCAATAAGTAGTAATCAATAATCACTAAAAAAATTATTAAAAAATAGAAATCGATAACAAAGAATCAAATATCAATAATTAGTATTCAGTATGAAGTATCAGTATTTAGTATTAATAATTAGTAGTATCAGTAATTAATCCATCAATTATCAATAACTAATAATTAATAAGTATTAATTAGTAATTAATAATTATCATTATTATTATAGTCATTAATATCATTATCATCATTGCAATTTTCATCATTATCATTATTCTAATTATTATCATTATTTGTTGTGATTGTTAGTTGGTAACTCCTATTTTAGTGAATCACGTTACGCAGGTCGGTAGCTTAGTTATCGATCGTGTTATCGACCGACTGATTACTGTATTTCGACGAGATAGAGCGCCAGCGGTGTGCGCATGCATCCGCGAGTTGCGAACGGCTAGGAGGAGAGATCAGATTTAGCAAGCGTAGAGTAGACACCTATTAGCTTTCAGTGAATAAATTCAATTTCAACTAACCACGTATTACTCTATTTTCCACCTACAACTGCAGTCAACATCAATTATTATATGGTCCTTCGAGCCGGATCCCAGGGACAAAGACTGGGATTTTAGAACAAGGCCTCTCGCTGAACACGACGAATAAGCATGGCGAAGCCTGAAAAGAGACGACGTACGAGATTTCGCAAGCCAACGATTAAAGACTAGCAAGGTCACGAAAATTATTCGCTCGAAACATAAGGTGAGAAAAAAGGTGGCACGATATCAAGGAAGAGACGTTCGCAATAGACGAGACATAGTGACAGCACGCGTATCCGTAACGAAGACGGACGACGCCATCTTGTACAAGCGAGACGACGAGCTCTCGAAGAAACGAGATACTATAAAAAAGGCGGCAAGACCTCGTGAAAAAGAACAGCGAGGCTAGCACGAAGCAACGAGTCTTTTACACGAGGCGACGAGTATCTTCCACACGAAGCTACGAGTCTTTTACACGAGGCGACGAGTATTCTCCACATTGGCGGCGAGTCCTCCATACACGAAACGACGAGTTCTCCCCGCACAAGGTAACAAGTTTTTCCGGCAGAAGAGCGAGTCAACTACACAAGAAGTGGCGAGTACCAACTCAAGAGGCAACGAGTCTACGTATATGCGAAACAGCAGATAAGTTTTAAGCATATCACATTCGTTATAACCGATAAGTTGTTTGTAACACTCAAATATTTCGATATAGATTCGTTATTGATACGAAACCGCGCTTATAAGGAACCATTTCAAAATGGTTGAGAACGTAGACCTACAAAAAATAAAGTTAAGAAAGAGAGTAGCAAAAGCTGGTTTCACACGGGTGGAAAATTTCATAAAAGCAATGAATATTAATACGGTTGATATTGAAGAATTAAAAATTAGATTAGATAAGTTAGAAGAATTAAGAAAATCATTAGAAGAAAGTCTGATGGAATTAAGCATTCATGAGGAAATAAGCGAAGTACAAGTAGAGCAAGAAATACCATAGCTAGTTACGAAGAAAAATACGTCAGTTTAAAGTTGATAGGCGAAAGAACAATAAAGGAACGCGTTAGATCAGCTCTTGCTACGAATCTTGACCATGCGAGCGCAACACCCAACGTGATATCCAATCACAACAGAAACAGAGTAAATGACACGCATGTACGATTGCCTAAAATTGAACTGCCTACCTTTAGCGGAGAAGAATGGCCTATGAAGAATGGCATCCATTTTTTGGGATATTCGATTCATTAATACATTCAAATGATACTTTGAACGATATTCAGAAATTCCATTACTTGAAGTCTTCATTAAAGGGCGATGCTGCGGAAACTATACAGTCATTGGAAATCACGGGCGCTAACTACGGCGACGCTTGGTCTAGACTAAAAGCTAGGTATGAGAACGAACGTGTAAGCATTCAAAATCATATCAAATCAATTTTCGAATTACCATCGATAAGAAAGGAGAACAGTGTGGCATTGAGAAGTTTGTTAGACAGTACGCTAAAGCACACGACGGCACTAGCCGCGTTAAAACGACCGATAGCCCACTGGGACGACTTATTGATATATATATTAGCGGGCAAACTAGATTACTTTACAATAAAAGAGTGGGAGAATAGTCTAGACAGTAAGCAAGTACCAAAATTTAACGAATTGATAGAATTCTTAACAAAGCGATGTGAAACATTAGAAGCCGTCGCGAGAAGGAGTCTATCTATAGAGTCATCTAGCAGGCCTCGACAAACGACCAGTAAGACGACAAATGCACATGCAGCAGTAGCAAGCGTAAAATGTGCACATTGTAATGGCGACCATCAAATTTATCAGTGTAAAACGTTTAAAGAACTATCCATTACAGACTGTTTAAACAAGATAAGATCTCTAAAATTATGTCTCAATTGTTTGAAGGGCAAACATTTCGCTAGGGATTGTAACGCCGGCCACTGTAGAAAATGTATGAAAAAACACAGCACTTTGTTACACGATGATAACATGTCATCAAAAGGGAAGGAAGAAACGAGCGATCCAAATCCGAGTACGCTTAATGAAGCCCATAAGAAGGAAGATACAATATGTACATACACACAATCAAAAAGGATACTTACCTCAACACAGGTATTGTTATCTACGGTAGTAGTATTAGTCAAAAATCGCGATGGACAATACATAGAGGGTAAAGCGTTAGTTGACAACGGGTCTCAATCTAATTTTGTTACGGAAGAGTTCGTTGAAAAAGTAAACGTGAAAACAAGGGCAAATCATATAGAGATAAAAGGTATAAGTCAGCACATATCACATGCTATGAAATCAGCGCAATTGCATGTAAGTTCGCGATTTAATACCTTCGGATTGGACATGCAATTCATAGTATTGGAAAAGATTACACAAAACTTACCTACCATCGAAGTGAACGTAACAGATTTAGATATACCTAAAAATATTAAATTGGCAGATCCAAATTTTAACATCCCGAGTAAGATAGATATATTAATCGGTGCAGAGAGGTTTTGGGAGCTGGTTTGCGTGGGTCAAATAAGGCTAGGTAGAAACAAACCAATATTACAAAAATCATTACTAGGCTGGTTAGTATCAGGATCCATTAATATAGTCGAGTCAAAAAAACATTCACAAACAAGCTGTAATCTAAGTACATTAGAGGAACTATGTCAGACCGTCCAAAGGTTTTGGGAGGTAGAAAATTACGCGAACATTAAGAATAGTACTTCGGAAGAAAAGTATTGCGAAAGATTATTCGAAACTAGTTACATGCGGCAAAATGATGGTAGGTTCGTTGTCAAATTGCCAGTCGAAAAAGAAATATTGCCATTGTTGAATGGTTCAAGGGAGGTAGCTTTGAAGAGATTCTTAGCATTAGAACGGAAATTTAGTTACAATCCTGAATTGAGAGGGGATTATATCACGTTTATGAAAGAATATCAGCAGTTAGGACATAATGAGTCGAATAGAGAAAGAGAAAGATAATAACTTTCGGGTATACTTGCCACACCAAGCCGTAATAAAAGAAACCAGTGTCACGATTAAAACTAGAGTAGTTTTTGACGCGTCGAGTCAGTATGCCAAGGGGAAAGCTTTAAATGACGCTCTATATAAAGGCCCCACAATACAAGCAGATTTATTTGCCTTAATAATACAATTCCGAGGCTATAAATACGTGTTATGTGAAGATGTGGAAAAAATGTACAGACAAATATTAGTTGACAAAGAGCAACGGTCGCTGCAAAGTATATTGTGGCGGGAAGATCCGAAAGACGAGTTGCATGAATTCGAATTGAACACCGTGACCTACGGTACGAAACCCGCGTCATTTTTAGCCGTAAGGTGTCTGCACCAGTTAGCGGAAGTCGAAAAAGTAAACTACCCTAGAGCAGCTGAAGTATTATGTAACAATTTTTATATGGATGATCTCTTAACTTGAAGTAACACAAGCGCGGAAATCTTACTCTTGAAAGAGGAATTAATAGAATTGCTAGGTAAAGGAGGATTCAAATTGCACAAATGGAGGAGTAACGTAGAGACGGTTAAGGAAAATAAGCAGTTTAAAAATGAAAGCTTAGATATTACTAAGGAAAAAGAGTCAAGATTACTAGGGGTATTATGGAACCCACATAAAGATATATTTCAATATGAAGTAGACATAAGGGAGACAGATCAACGTGTAACAAAGAGGAAAGTGTTATCGCAAACATGTAAGCTGTATGATCCGTTAGGTTTAGTAGGGCCGGTAATAACTTCGGCGAAAAATCTAATGCAAAAAATGTGGAGTTCAAGTCTAAAATGGGACGAATCAGTGCCCATGCACTGATTCATAGGGAATGGGAATGTATAAGATCACAATTGCATATACTCAATGAACTACGAATATCTAGACTACTTGTATCAGGCGAAGGCCAGGTTCAACTACAGCTGCATGGGTTTTGTGACGCAAGCGAGGCGGCGTATGGTGCATGCGTGTATATAAGAGAAAGAAACAAGCGAGGAGAAATCACAGTTATCCTAGTTTGCTCCAAATCACGCGTGGCACCGATGAAAGCGTTATCGCTGCTCCGGTTAGAGCTATGTGGAGCCGTTTTGCTAGCCAAATTAATGAATCGAGTATTAACAAACCTAAAGTTAAACGTAGCGCAAAAGTTTTACTGGACGGACTCTAAAATTGTATTAGCCTGGATAGACTCCTCCTCTAGAAAATAGCACATATTTGTCGCGAACCGAGTAAGCGAAATACACAATGATTCCACACCTTACGAATGGGGTCACGTAGGAACTAGAGACAATCCCGCGGATCTAATATCGAGGGGTGCTACACCAGAGCAATTAGTGAATTCTAACATTTGGTGGAATGGATCTCAGTAGGTAATCTATACGTGTTCTGGATCATTTGGTGGCAGGCGGGCGACGGGGACCGG